>NW_010422804.1:0-11244 GCF_000710305.1 Buceros rhinoceros silvestris | reverse complement strand
GGGGAGGGGGAAGAAGAGGATGAAAAAGAGACTGCTGACACCTGTACCATCAGAGGGAGGTTACGTTTGGGAGGTTTATCTCAGAAACGTCTCCTGAGTTGCAACCACTTGTCTCAGGATAGGACCATGCCCTTTGTGAGTGCATAACTTATTACGCGTCTGAAATAACCCTGTCCATTGAACAAAGCAAGATCTTAAATCACAGCCTGACAAGAAAAAATATGTAACCATATACACTTATGAGGAAGCCTCATCCAATATTGCCCTCTTGGGTTGCCTCCAAGCCCAGGGAGTCCATTTTCACTGCAAGAATAACTGATAAATAAAACCAAGGACAAGCTAGCAGCCCGAGGTGGCCTGAGCTAAGCAAACGATGGAGAAAATGCATCTTAGATTTAACTCAGTCACCAGCTGCGTTCAGCTCTTAGTCTCTTCTCTGTATTCATGCTGCTAACCCCAGTCGAAATGATCTCCAGTAGCAGGGTCTAGCCAAGCCCTGCTCAGCGCACACTTCTGAAGTCCAGATTTACCCACAGGGCTAAGGCAGCTACAGATCCAAACTCGTTAGCATTTCTGGCAGCCAGATGGTGCCTGGAGCTACAAGCTTCCCTCTTGTGTAGAACCACGGCTGAGTTGAGGTATGAACCGGGGGGTGACAGCAGCAGGCAGAGCTTTAGCTGCAGCACCATTAATCCCTCTTCAAGGGCCCGGGTAATGCGTTATCGCAACGGCTGTATCGGTCAAATCAATCAGCAGTGACTCATCAACCCACGGACTGGGGGGAAAGGCAGGACAAGGAAGAGACCAGAGGCTCTTCATTCACTTGCTCGGGCACGGTTCCTGAGCTGTCTCTTGCTATTGATTGCGCCCGCGAGATATGATCCGGTCTATAACATGAAGAAAGAAATGCATTCATAGCTGGTGTTCCTGCCCGGGTAATGCAGTCGGCCGGTCATCAAACACGCTGTAAGCAATCAGAAATTGAACACCCGCCTTTTCGCACCAGGAAATTAAATGCAAATACAAGGCCTAGTCTATTTGACAAACAGCTGTAGTTAAATACCACCCGATCACTACATGCAAGCTTACATGTTAGGTTTAATCCCGCATATATCACAGACAAAAATTAGCACTGGCACGAGCTTACTGTTAATTACTCCCTGGACAGGAAGGGACTCTGCTGCATGACAACACGCCTTTGGTAGGAAGCTGCTACACGGCAAAACAATATAACTCTTTACTCTCAAATAGCCCCAGAACGAAGGACCAAGGCTGTGCTCCTGCTGCGTTTCCATTTTAATTCAGCAGCTCAGAGGCAAAGATTTAGGTCACTTCTCTGGTGTAACTAGGTCATTGCAGAGACCTAGCTCCACCACTGCCACGGCCCAGCCTTATCAACACACCTTCACCCCGGTGGCTTACAGACCACTGCAGAGCGACCTCACAGCCTGTGCAACAGCTCATGTAATTCAGTTACAGGGGAGATCAAATCCACCGATGGGTCCAGACTATTTTTAGTTTACTTTAGATAACTAAAAGTTAAATACCACCTGACATAAATCAGAGGATTATTTCCCTAGTCAGTGGAAAAAGATGGGCACATTCAGCAGAAAAAGCACATCACCCTTTCCGGATGGGAAAAATTAGTCTTGAAGGGCAATTGTCTCTGTCTTGACAACTGGACATTTATGTCAGACTAGGCGCCTAACTTGTGTAGTTAAAAGCAAGAGAAGTCCTTTTTCATAGTATGAAATGTTGGTCCTGTCCAGTGCTCAGCCACTTCCACACCACCAGGTTCCCATGCTTGGACTGTGCATGGATCACTGGAGCAAGTTTTCTGTTCACACTGATTTTCTGCTGTCCTGAAGAACTGCAAGGGTGTTACATGCTCTCCTAACACAGTAGGTATTTAAATAATTGTACCCAGTTATAGTCTTCCCATGACGAAACTGCCTCCACTCATCTTCCTGAATTGAAGGACTGCTGTAGGAATTGATTCACAGCTTCTCCTGCAATGTCCCATCCAGTGCCAGCTTTCATGGGCAAATTTATGGCAGGGAGCATGCTAACAAGCCTTGTGGTGATCTGGACGGTTGGAGGACCAGAGCTCTTTGGGCCTGTCCTGTTTAGCTGGCTAGAGACTGCCTATGAAAGCAGGATATGGCCCAAATAATTTACTTTTATTTCCAGTATGTGCCATGCCCAGTGAGGTGTCACTGGTCTCCCCATCAGACTATCAGTGTAAATGCTAAAGCTGAATAATGGCGAAGTTTGTTAATCAAACTGTGCTTTCAGTAAGTCACATAAAGCCTCCCAAAACCCCTAGTCAGGCATCATTGCTTCCACCTCACCAAATTCATAGACTTATTTAAGTGCCACTGGACCTTAAAACACTACTCAGCTTAGCTGCAGCTCATTTCGCTTCCCAGAGTTTTGCTTTAAAAGGTTCACACTTTCCAACTCTTCTCTGCAATACTGAGGAGGTGACTTACTTTTTCTTTCCCCCCTTTTTTCAATGAAAGCTGTGATTCCTGCATAACTGCATGATGAGGCTTTAATGAAATATTTTCCCTTGTTTAGCAAAGTAATTCAAGAGATTAGCAGGTCAGTATTGCAAACGGGCAATGCTGCAAATCAGCTTTTTTTCTTTTTTCATTTAAAAGCTGGAACTAAAAAGTGATGACTCCAGAGAAGCCAGCAGTATTTAAGTAGGGTTGGCTTTAAGTGCAGTTAAAAATACTGCAAAACAAAAAGATACAGGAATTGATTCTTTTTTACATTATAGCTCCTCTTAGCTGGGGTGAATGGGAATCTGATCGTCAATCACAGCTGTTTCAGCAGCAGTGCAGGGCTCAGTGCTGAGGTACATGGGATACCTGCTCTGTGCATCCCTAAAAGGATGCCTTGACACTCCCAGGACGTGTTGCTTCAGTGCAGGACTGAGCAACGCCTCTGGATCCCCTGCCTCTCGCCATGCAGAGACTAACACAGAGCACAGCAGGCTCCCAGACAAAAAAAAAAAAAAAAAAAAAAAAAAAAAAAAAAAAAAAAAAAAAAAAAAAAAAAAAAAAAAAAAAAAAAAAAAAAAACCCAACAGGCCCCACGAAAAAAAAAAAAAAAAAAAAAAAAAAAAAAGAAAAGAAAAGAAAAGAAGAAGAATTCAGAGTCCTGGTGAATCCTATATTCAGCATCAGAACCAGGCATTAATCGACAGTCACCCTGTCCGGTCTTCTGGAAGAGGAGACAGTTGGCCTGGATTCAGCTGTTACTTAAGCAGCTCTAGGGCAGACAGACATTACTTTACTAACCAGCACACTTGACATTCATCACAAGGCAAGACAAGCTGCTCATCAGCAGGTCTGCAGGGCAGGGGCTTGCCAAGAAAGGTGCAGCGTGAAGAGCTGGATTATTCCTCCACTTCAAGTCTGTTGAGCAGCCTCCCCCCAGCATCCCTGAGATGCACATCAGCTTGTATTCCCTCCATGCAGGCACAGATTCTGCTGTAGAGGAGTCTGGTTAGGACCCCTGTTTCTTTCCTTTCAAGAGAAGTCTGGTTTTTTAAAAAACTGGATGAAATAAGACCAAACAAAAGACAGAAGAAAAGAACTGTCTTGGGAAATCTTTATTTTTCTTCATGTGCTTTAAGGAACCAGAGAGCTGGAGATGAAAAGCAGCTAACCAGAAGCAAGCAGCATTTGATCAGCACTGTTGACCTGCCAGCAGGAGGGAGCCACGGATCTAAAAGCCTGGGAAAAATCAGAAGTCATCCATTTCTGATGTACGTCTCTCAAAAGATGCGGCACCACTCCTATGTGTGTATAAAACACGGCCAGCCTGTGTGAAGATCTCCCTTTGAGAAACTTCAGAGAGTACGTACAAAACCAGAAGGATTTCACAAGCCACAAGACACGCTGTGGGGAAATTAACACTGTAAGAGTCAACAGCTGCGGTCTAAATCACCTTTACCCTTGAGTTTGCTGCTAAAAGTCATCACCTCAGAGCATTTTAGTTTTCTGGGACAGTATGATCAATTTAGACACTGACTTCTCTACTATTAAAAGTATACTGCATTTTATCAAGCCAGCAGCAATTATGTTAATGGCATCTGCAGGTTTTGTGCTCCCCATCGCTTCTTCCTCTAGCTTGATTATCTGATGCATTTCAGTTTTCTGACCATATTCATTACATCAAAAATACCTCTAAGCATGTTCAGGTCAGTTCAACCTCAGACGGAAAGTTCACCCTTTCCCCAAAGCAGGTTTTTTTCCATGAGTCTGGATTATAAGATTAGCATTAGTAAAACACATTGGTAATTGTTATATAGAAAATTGCCCTTTTGGCTGTGTCTGCCCTGGTAACTAGAGGAGGGCCAGGGATCTGCCCGGCACCATGGACTGGCTCTTCTTGTTTACATGAATCTCTTCTCCTGATGCTCCTGTACTCAGCAGGATGGGCGTATCCTTTTAACCAATCCCAAATAACCTGAGCCACTTCAGATGTTAGAAAATATTTGCACCTCTAAGGTGAAATGAAATCTAAAATGAAAATCGAGCTTCCCAGCATTTTTACCACGAAATACTGTTCCCATAGTTTTTTTGAGGTACTTTCCAACAATCTGCTAGTATGACCGTAAACAATCTCTATTCTGTGTTGTATTTCTTGACCATCAAACACTAACAGGTAAGAGAGGTTAATGCCATATCACCCAGGGAAAATGGGAGTGATGTGCCCTCTCTGTAGCCATAAAAATTCTCTGTCAAAGACATTTTCTAGCTGGGAATAGCCTGTCATCTGAAATATTTTTTTTCCATTGAAAACATATCTACAACCAGCAAATACCTTTCCTTGCAGAGACGGCACTTGCGTCTCTGAAGCCAGAGCAGAGGCCTCTACAACAGAGAGCAACAACCCAGCTCTTTCACACCTTTCAAGACGCACATCTCTTTTTCTTCTTCCTACATTGGGAAAAACAATTCCCTTGCCATTACCTCAGTATAAATCCAGGCTAGCTCTACGCTCTAGAAATAAGAGAGGACCAGCTTTGTGCCTCACGGGTCCCAAAGCCTCCTGCACTACTTCCAGCCCCGCGGAGACAAAACACTGAGTCATCTCTGCCGCTCACCCAGCTAAACTCATCCTTTTCCTTTTTTCTTTTTTTTTTTATTTTGGCAGGTTAGTTTTCAGCCAAATCAGCGTTCGCTCTGAGTCAGCACACAGTGACAGAATCGCCAGCACCAACACAGGGGAGCCAGCAGCTTGGCTGCACGTCATCTGAGATCATCTCAAACCAGCTGTGAGCCCGTGTCCCAAGAGCACAGCGATTACTGCCTGGCACTATTTATAAAAGTATCGCAGTGCTTGTGAAACAAGCTCATTATTAGATTTGGCTAATGTTTTGTAATTGATAGATTTTTGTTTATTTTTTAAAAGACGTTGTCAAAAATAGTTTTAATTATTCCTCTTCTTCAAAACCAGAGATTTTCTCTTTCAAAAGGCTGAAATCCAAAACATCTCCTCTACCAGCAGCCAAAATACATATTCAGGTCCAAGAGAAGAGCTAAAATATTACCAAGGGGGGATGGGAGAGACACTCTTTTCCAAGTAGGTGTAAGAGTTAGAAAAGACACAGCCATGCTGGATACCACAGCACGGGACCTTCACAGCAGCAGCCCCTAGAAAGACCTTGGCAACGTCCGGAAGACATGTGGGACCTGTTCCTTGACATGTTCCCAGACACTGTTTCTGTCCTATCTCAAGCACGAGGGGTTCAAGGCTGCCTTTCTTGTAACCAACCCTTATCTGTTCTCCACTTCTTTTTAGTTTTTTCTATTTAACTGGTGCTTACCACTTCCTTCAGCAGGCGTTGATAGCAGCTTAGACATATGACCCGGGGGAAGCCTGCTCTGATGCCATCTCCCTGTTGCCCACAGAGTGAGCTCTGAAAGTCCCAATGAACTCCGGCTCCGCCTCACGGTCGCTGCAGTCGGGGAAAGCCCTGCCAATGTCTTCGCTGAGCATAGGGTCAGACTTGCAGGCAAGGATTTCCCTTCAAGCGATTTCAGCATTTCTGACCCCAGCCATCAGCCGGCAAAAAGCATCGCACTGTCCTGCTAAAGCTTTCTCAACCAACACCCAGTGGAAAAGGTGGCCTGGAGGAGGCAGCCGACAACCCAAATCACTGCGTACACGCACCCCAGCACCCAGCTCGCTGATGGTCTCCACTGATGCCATGCGGGGATGTGTCAGGAATCCCAGAAGAGCTCCTGTCCTAAATCTACACAAGCTATGAGGAACAAAGGAGGAAGAAAAGAAAGAAATAAAATCATGGGCTTTTCTATAGATGATAAATACTCATCCTGAAGGATCAAGGGATGTTCAGTGGTGGATGAAATGCAGTCTTGGTTTAATGTCTACTATTCTTTCGAATTTATGGAGAGTTATAGCAGTTTCCGCTGTGCCTAATATTCTTACTCTTGAATCATTATGACCATGGCTCATTTTCCATTTTCTATACCAGCATCTGTCCTCCTTCTCATGTTTCAAATTCTGACACCTCACCAGTTTCTCCTGTGCTTCCCCCTCACCCCCTGCCTTGGCCCGCCTACGTGCTGCGGTGGCGATGCTTTCTGCTGCGGTACCTGTGTCTCAGCATCTGTCTTCTCACCTTTTGTGCACCTGTTTCCACTCCATCAACTTTATTGTCAGCGGTTTTGTAGCATAGGGTTTTGCTCTTCTTTCCTCATCTTTATGACCGTCCATCACAGTGGCAAATGGAAGCTGTACCTTTCTCTTTCACCTCACAGACACAAGTCTGCATAGCAAGAGGTGATAAAAATAATGTGATCTGTCTAGAAATTCTTTCCACAGCCTCTTCTGCTGACTATGAACTGTTCATAAATTAAGAGTCTAAGATCTTTCAGGGTGTTTAAAAATCAGGGAATACAACACTGGATCATCCCAGCAGCAGATACAGATAGCTCCTGCTTTATTGCTAAAAGAGTCAGTGCAGATGCTTCAAAGGGACGAGGGTACCAATAAGGGATGGCGAGGGAAGCAGCTCAGGAGAGTTCCTTCCTAACGTTTACCAATGAGCTAATCCCTTCAGAGATTTTAAGGTCAACAGAGACTAAATGAATGCCAGAGATCAAGAAGTTCCAGAGATTGTTTACAGTTACGTGAAAAGAAAAAAGTATTCCCTTTTAAGAGTAACAACATTTTGCCTTTCGAGCGTACAGAAAGCCCTTTTATTTTTACCTTGTCCTAAAGATTTGCATCTCATTAATTTTCTCTACCTCATGCATTACTGCTTGTTCTTCTCTTCCTCCCACAAGTTATTTCCTTCTTACTTTGACGTCATCACCCTCTGCTGTGATCACTGTATGCTTATTAACCAGTTAAAGAACAAACACAACATTCACGGTTCCTGAGCACTGATGACAGTGCACAAAAACACTCTTACATGTTTTATTCTTCTTTTTTTTAATCACCTATCCAACTTACTTCACCATGAGCACATGGCCTGTCTCTGTAGAGCCGTCCACAATGACCCCAACCCATTTCCTAAGCGGGTACGGTTCACTTACAACAAAAGAGCAACTCTGATTCCTTCTGGCAAACATCCCTGATATTCCTGCCACGTATAGTTGGTGACAGACCTGCTGACTTCTCTCTAGCTTTGCTGCACAACATTCTTCCAAGACAGACATGTATCTCCTCTCCACCCTTTACATGGAAAGACAGAACTTCACCTTGCTTCCCAGGCTGCTTAGCTTAGTACCTAGCATCTTGATTTAATATACTAATATACTTAAAATACTTCACGTTTAACTCAGACACACCCTTTTTTTACCTTTTCTCATCATCAAAATTGACATTATTTCCACATAATTAATCCACTGTAGTTGACCCAGTTTCAAGTTCATTAAGACTTCCTTGGCTTTGTCTTGAAAGTGACTTTAGAAAAGATTTTTGTCCCAATAAATTTCTGCTATCACTTTTACCTTCTCCAGAAGTATTCCAGAAGATTAGTACAAAAATACTTTCCCTCATAGAAGGCATTTAGCATTAGTCTTTCCATTCACTTAGTCACTTTATAATTCTATATTTGGTTTACCTGCCATTTCAGCAGGCAGGTAAACCACCCAACATAACAGAATCACTTTTACTATCTGTATCAAAACCACACGTACTTGCTCTCTAATCTGCATAGTAACTGGGAGTCGAACAGGGCGTATGAAAGAAAACATTTTTGCCAACAGTTTGGATGCTTCATATCTCTCTTTGCAAACAATTTGGCTGAATGGGAAGTAAGAGAAAAGTCACTCGGTGGTGTTTGGTTTTGGGGGTTTTTTTATGGTTGCAAAAACAACAGAGAGAGGAATGATGAGATGAAGAAAAGATCCAGTTAGGCTGAGTATCAGTTAAAATGTCTAAAAGCCAAATCTGTTCAGATTTGAGTGAATCTCTAAGGGGAAGCTGAAGAAGATTCATTCAGATGGAAAGTTTAGAAAAATCCCTAAACACTAGAAAATAAGATGTAGCAAAGATGCTCTCTGCAGTGGCAGGGGGATGTGCATGAATATCTCATCATTTCCATCATAATAGCTGAATGTGCATTTAATAACAGTGAAAACCATGGGTGTTGTCAGCTCCTCTCGAAGTCATAATTTATGCAACACAAGAAACGTTTTCATTAATATCCCGTTCATCATTGGCATAAGCAGAAGGGGTTCACCAAGCGGTTATTCTTCTACCACTGTCCTAATCTAAAATGCCAAGTAACCAGAAGCACGGGATACAGCAGGGGGTCTCCCCAGCTCCTGCACCCCAGAGGTACCCTGGCCATCAAAGCCGAGCCTGCCTCCATCTCTTGAAGATGGACCTAACTCACCTTCAGACTAACTGCTGGCATTGGAGAGCTCAGGGAAAGCTTGTGACGTGAACGGGCATTACACCCCAGACCGAACACTGTTGTGCCAGAAGCTTATGGCTCTACCAATGTACTCCAAAAACTCATGGGAAGATTCATTCAAGCTGCTTGTACACTGGGTTTGCAGCACAAACACACCTTTCCTAAATCCAGCATGCTGAACTGCTTCAGTCCCTGATGAAACAAGCCAATGACAAAAAGGTTTCTGGAAAGTGACACTGCTATACATTATTATTTTTGCTATCTGTGTAATCAGAGCACCACGGTGCCTCAGGCACAGCCAGAGATCCCACTGCTCCAAATGCTGTACCAGCGCAGAAATCTCACCAACTGGCAGATATCCATATACTTCATAACAGTGAGGAAACAGAAAAACAAGCTGTCAAGGAAGGGGGGGCAGGGGGAAAGTGCAGCTGAAGGAAAGATCTCCTATAGATGCAACACGAACTACCTGCCAGTGCATTAAGCCTTGAGCTTCTCAAGCCTTTCTGGTATAAACCACAAAGACCTTTCCCGAGGCTTCAAGGACTGCAATACCCTCTAACAGTCTGCGTGTTCTCACTGCGCGACTTCATCCCTGCCTGAGTCTGCCCAAACCAGACAGAGTCAGTCACAACGGGAGCTGTTGGGATTTTAATAAATAGCAATACACACAGATCACTTGAATTAGGCTGCATCTGGGCAAATGGCAAAGTTTTGAGACCAACACATAATAGCCAGGTATTAGCTATGTTTCACATGAACTAATAACTTCTGTCCTTCCCTTTTGTAAATCAGCCGATCTGCTACCCTGGTTCTTTCCAAGCTTTTTTCCTTTTTTCCCCCTCTCCATCCAGACATGTTTATAATTATATTCCCTGGGACACACGGTTGCATTGGCTGCACACATGGCCCAGCACAAGTAACATACAGCTTTTTAACCATGTGAGGTGAGGGATGTCTCTGTGTCAAAGAGTATTCAAGTGAACCTAAAGTAAAACAACATTGTCCATCCTTCTGAAGAGGAAAAAAAGCACTCCGGTCCAGATCCAAAGGGCCACAGAAGTGCGGCTCCAGAGAGAATGTGCGTACCTAAAGCCCAATACTTAATGGTCAAAACACCAGCTCCACACCTTTGGTAACTCTGCTGAGATTCAGCTGTCGCCTGCAATCATGTGCAGAGGTTCATTTTTTGAATAGGATGAGATCAGCTCTACACAGGCCTGTTTACTTTCACTAGCTGAAAAAGGACATAGGTAATTCAAAGCAGGTGGCTGCATAAATCCCCCTCTCTGAGGATGCCAAACATTTAGGAGAAACATGCCCAAAACAGCCCCAAATTTGGGTATCCCACATGTTCCCCTGCTGCAACATTTCCCACGCTACGCTAGCACTGAGCTCTCCCACTGAGGTTCTGCTACTTGGAAGACAAAAAATAGGTTCAGTGGGGAGAGAGAATATTTCCCAGGTTAGGGATGTCCTCTTTCACCACCGGGTGGAGACATGGGCTTCTGCAGCCCAGGCCAAGGAGGTCCCACGCTGCAATGGCCCCCAGGCATGGATCAGGACCCATCGCCAGCCAACTGCTCCGACCTGGCTGCAGTCACTCACTCCCAATCCGGTCTGAGGATATACAAATTACTTCTTGATAAACAGTGCAACTGCAGTAGGAGAGGTGAGGAAGCTCTGGTCCTGGAGCACCCTCAGAGGGGTAGGAGAAAGGGGACTGATCACTGCCAACCCACTTACAGGTTTCTGCTTGCTACGCCAGTGTCCTGGCCACCGAGACCTGTTCAGGAAGGTGGTACCTAGCCTCCTCACCCCTATACCTAGGTGTAAAACACAGGAAAGACCCACTTGCTCTTTGAAAGTAGCAGAGAGGATCTCCCTGCATATAGGCATGAGGATGGAAACCCTGGAGCAGAGGCTCAGCCTTGGTCCTCTCCATCGGGGCTCCTTCTGGACCACCCAGGGTTGGGGCATCCCTGTCCGGCAGCCTCAGCTCCCGCACCCTGCACAGCCCCGCAGAGCGGTCCCTGCTCCGAAGACACCAAGTCCCTCCCGTTTCGGGTTTTTATAGAAGGAGAGAGGCAGAAAGTTTCTCTCCCTGTGTCGCACAGTCGGCTCAGCCTCGGGCACCCTGGGCTGACACAGAGCGTTCGGGACAGCTCCGTCACCCCCCTACCCCACCAACCCCCTCTTACTCTCCTCCTTTTACACTGATTTAACACGGTATTTAGAAAAGCAGCGAGGCCAGCCGAATCCCCCTTGATCGTGCTATTTTCACGCACCGGCGGGAGCACCAACGACACGGGTGGGGGGAAGAAGCTTCGTGA
>NW_010422803.1:21172-21438 GCF_000710305.1 Buceros rhinoceros silvestris | reverse complement strand
CAGCTCACGCCGGGCCCCCTCGGGGTCTCCCCGGGCCCCTCTCGGGGCCCCTTTCCCCGGTCTCCTCCGATCCGCCATTCCTCGGGAATTTCCCCCGATCTCCCTCGCCCGCTCCCCGGAATCCTCCGTGTCTTCCCCGGGCTTGATCCCCCCCGGTCCCCTCCCGGGTCCCCTCACCGCTGCTGTCTCTCCCCCCCCGAGCAGCTCGCGGACCAGAATGTCCGAGGGCCCAAGGGGGGTGCCTCCAAGAAGATCTCGGGGGGGCC
>NW_010422803.1:13760-21109 GCF_000710305.1 Buceros rhinoceros silvestris | reverse complement strand
ATGTCCGAGGGCCCAAGGGTGGTGCCTCCAAGAAGATCTCGGTGGAGCACATCTACCAGAAGAAGACGCAGCTGGAGCACATCCTGCTCCGGCCCGACACCTACATCGGCTCCGTGGAGCAGGTCACTCAGGTGCGGGGGGGGCTTGGGCCAAGGGAGGGTCGAGGGACTCAGCGGACGAGAAGTCGTTCACATCTGCTTTACTGACGGCCCAGAAGAGGGGGTGCTCCTGGGGGCTTACCTGGTTTTGCCTTCTTTTCAGCAAATGTGGGTTTTTGACGAGGACGTGGGCCTTAACTGCAGAGATGTGACCTTTGTGCCTGGCTTGTACAAAATCTTTGACGAGATTCTAGGTAAGGTGACCCGTCTGTTGAGACAATGAGTATTAATGGATTATTAACAGGGGCTGACTATCTTTAAGATATGGAGAAGTATTTTTCTTTATCTCTGTAAGATATTAGGAAAATGGAACTAAATGTAAGAAGTTACCGATTGTGCTGGTATCTAGTTGCCTTGTTGACCAGTTTATGGCTTAATTTAACGGATGGTGGTTGCAGAGTACGCGGTTAGTCTTGGAAATACTGGATACTAATGTCCTTCCATTAACAGTGACCCCTTCCTTCATGGGCTGATGGGATGCTCCGTTACAAAACCAGTTTTATCCATCCCCAAATCATCCCTTTTGTGTTAATTTATAGTATGCATCTTTGTAACTTGCAAAATATTTGCACACCAAGATCATTATCAGTAACATCGTATTGAATTTTTGCATTTATTCCAGTGAATTTATTGCATTTATTCACCACCTTATAGTTGGGTCTTGATTGAGACTGTAATAACTATAATCTTTATGTTCTAGTCAATGCTGCAGACAACAAGCAGAGGGATAAAAACATGTCATGCATTAAAGTTACAATTGATGTGTAAGTTTTATTTCATTTTTCTTCACTGCCTTCCCATTCTCTCACTCAGCTGCTGTCCTGCTCAGCTGCTCTGAGGGCTCTCCGCTTGGGAAAGCCTTTTCCTTTGCTTGGGCTCCTAGCGGGTGCTGACTGCTGAAACGACTGCAGTGTTCTTGTTGTTTCCTATTGTGGCTCTTTTCCTCTTTTCTTTCTCTCACCCTGTTTATTTATCTGTGCTTCATCTGTTGAGCACAGATGGAGGATTTTTATGTGTGATGGCCTGTTTCATAGACGGTGCCTGCAGATCTGAGCATTTTTTCTACGGCTCGTCCTCCCTCTGCCGGCAGTTTCTGCACTTGCTGCACAGAGATTTGCTCTTGATGAAATGGTGGCTTTTCCCCAGAGCTTTTGTATACCAAGTTGTTTCAGAGCTCAGTCAGCTGCAGCCTTAAATCCACTTTTTTTTCTCCTCCAGAGAGAATAACATAATCAGTGTATGGAACAACGGGAAAGGTATTCCAGTGGTTGAGCACAAAGTGGAGAAGGTCTATGTGCCTGCTCTCATCTTCGGGCAGCTGCTCACATCCAGCAACTACGATGACAATGAAAAGAAAGTCACAGGTAGGCAACACTCTCCAATGTGCACTAATATTTCTGAGCAGCCTGATCGGTTTACGTGGGTGAACCGAAACGAAGGGGTTCCCTGATGCACCATGACAACAGCGTTCTGAGCCCATCAGAGAAGGCTCTGTTTTACAGTAATAATGGTACAATCACGGAGAACAGGGAAACTTCTCTTTGAACACTAATCCCAGTCAAATAAGGGCTTGTAGACGCGTGCTGAGTTTATCAGGTATTGTTGCTTCTTGACAGTTGCACTTGGATTGTGCTGAAGCAGCTGAACTCCCGTTCGCCCCCGAATCCTTTCAGATGGTTTTGAACACAGCTAATAACACCTCTCTGCTTTCCTTCGAACTCCAGGTGGGCGAAATGGTTATGGAGCCAAACTGTGCAACATATTCAGCACAAAATTCACTGTGGAAACTGCATGTCGGGAATACAGGAAGTTATTCAAGCAGGTAGGAACACTCCTCGTTTCAGTAAGGTTATACCCGAGTTTTTGAATAAGACCCTTGGGTTTTGTTTCAAAAACCTCAGAGTTATCTGTGTTCAGTGCACCATGATTAGAATAAATTTGGCCCATGGTTAAGGTACCACAAACACAAAAATTCAGATTAATAATGACGTGAGCAGATACAATCTGGTTTTTAACAAGTGAGGGTTTTTTAACTGAAAGTATTTAAAACTCATAAATCAACCGTTTAACAACTGAGTTACTTGCTTGTGTGTGTTTGACTTGCAACTCTCTCCTTTTCTCAGACCTGGACAGACAACATGGGAAAGGCCGGTGAAATGAAGCTGACATCTTTTGATGGAGAAGATTACACGTGTGTCACTTTCCAGCCTGATCTGTCAAAGTTCAAAATGAAAAGTCTTGATAAGGACATTGTAGCGCTAATGTCTCGAAGAGCGTACGATATCGCTGGGTCCACAAAGGACGTCAAGGTTTTCCTCAATGGACAGAGGCTGCCTGTGAGTGAGCGTTTAATGGGAACCGGGATGTCTGTATTTCTCTTGCCATTGAACAGTGAGATTTCGTTGAAGCAATTTATGTCGTTACACATAGAGAAGGGGAAGTTTGCGTGAGTGCTTTCTCTACCCACCTTTCGGGAGGATGTGAATTAAGTATTTATGAGAGCTGTTCTAACGAGCTGTCTGCTTTCATCTGTCTGCAGGTGAAAGGATTCCGCAGCTATGTGGACCTCTATCTGAAGGACAAAGTAGATGAAACTGGTAACGCTCTGAAGGTTATCCACGAGGAAGTGAATCCTCGGTGGGAAGTGTGTTTGACTCTGAGTGAAAAAGGCTTCCAGCAAGTCAGCTTTGTCAACAGCATTGCCACCACAAAGGTAACTCTCCTCCAGACTATTCAGTCAAGCTAATGCCATTTGCTTTAGCATTATTGTATGTAGCTATTTTCAGATGTACGCGTGTCAGTGAAAAGTACTTGGTTGCTCAATGGCTCAAGGACTATGCTTAGAGGTTAGATAAATCCTGGGTTTTGAATGGAATCACCACCAGCTCTCTGCTCCCATTCTCCCGTAGGGCGGCAGGCACATTGATTACGTAGCTGACCAGCTTGTGACTAAAATCCTTGATGTTGTGAAAAAGAAGAACAAAAACGGAGTTGGAGTGAAGCCTTTTCAGGTACAGCACCAATGTCCCTGGCGGGAAACGTGATGCAACGTTATTGCAAACGAGCTACAGCTTAATGTGTTCCTGCACTCGTTAATTATACACATGTCCGTCGTGCAGACAATATATAGAGGATAGTTAATTATAGAAGTCTCGTACTGTCCAGTTTAAGGCAAAGGCTGGCCGGTGGATTTTGTAATTGGAACATGATAAGTCAGTGTCGATGCACTGGAACTCGTATCTGTTAGATAAAACCTATTTAGGCTGGGAGCTGCCGGTTCCTTAACATCCCAAATCGTGTGACGTTGCTCATGGATGCTCATTAGCTGTCCTGAATTCCTTCAAGGCACCCAGGAAAATTCAGAGCCACGCAGTGATAACGGAGGTTTTCCTGGCCGGGTGGTTCCAACAGGCGAGCATTGGAACGCGCGGCTGTTGCTGAGACAGGCCTGCACCATGTGTGACGAGTGTCGTGTTTCGCTGCAGGTGAAGAACCACATGTGGATTTTCGTGAATTCCTTAATTGAAAACCCAACCTTTGACTCTCAGACTAAGGAGAACATGACTCTGCAGGCCAAGAACTTTGGCTCAACCTGTAAACTGAGTGAAAAATTTATTAAGGGTGTAAGTATTGATGTACATGAATAACCACAATGTCTGTAAAACTGCCTCTTCTGTTTAACGTGGCAAATGCAAACTTCTGAAACAATGACACGAACTAAAGAAAAAGAAAGTGACTTAGTTCTGTCATGGTCAATTATTTGGGGTTATTTTTGTATTGCAGGCAGTTGCCTGTGGCATTGTGGAAAGTGTCCTAAACTGGGTAAAGTTTAAAGCTCAGACCCAGCTGAATAAGAAATGTTCGGCTGTGAAACACACCAAGATTAAAGGTGTTCCTAAGCTGGATGATGCCAATGATGCTGGTAAGTGGTTTATACCCTTTGTAACCGGTTCATTCAAAACCAGTTAAAACTCGTTCATTAGACAAACGAAAGAATTGTCTTTTAAGGAAAAATGGGAAAACCTGTAATGATGGTTTATCCCCCTTTCCGGTCCCATTTGCCGTGTGTACCCCCATTTGCTATGTGCAGCACGGCAAAACCTGTCTGTGTCAGAAGATGTTTATTCTCACCCAATTTTCTTGGTTTTCTTTTCCAATTTTTTATTTTAGGCAGCAAGAATTCTCTAGACTGTACACTCATCCTGACCGAGGGGGACTCAGCCAAAACACTGGCTGTCTCTGGTCTCGGAGTGGTTGGGAGAGACAAGTATGGAGTATTTCCCCTTCGTGGGAAAATACTCAACGTCAGGGAAGCTTCTCATAAGCAGGTTGGTTGGCAACTCGTTTTATTCTGCACGTTGGAAGGCGCAGTGTGCTTGGTGTGCTGTGTTCAAACTGAACTGTAGGGCTGAGCACCAGAACGCAGCGAATCAAACGTCTGAGCTTAGTCTTGTCTTCAGATCTAGAATAACTGAAGCACTAGACTTCAGCTTAGAAACCGTAACTTCCTAAACACCAAAAAAACTCTGACAAGACAAAGCTCAGTCAACAGTACATACTTACGAGTAGTTCTAGACTTTATAAAGCTACATTTTAAGTCTGAAAGGCAAGTTTTTATTCCATGTTCTCTTTTCCAGATCATGGAAAATGCTGAAATCAACAACATCATCAAGATTGTGGGTTTACAGTATAAAAAGGACTATGAAGATCGAGAATCTTTAAAGACTCTTCGCTATGGAAAGATTATGATTATGACAGATCAGGTGAGGTTCACTGAAATGAAAACCCGACGCTTGAAGACAAAGGTGACAATACCACCTTTCTCCCACTGCCGTCATGGTACCCAGTTCTCTGTATGCATTTCTTTTATCAATCTGTATTTTAGCGGGTCATGATGTCTTTTCAGCCACAAAACAAACCAGAG
Organism: Buceros rhinoceros silvestris; assembly: GCF_000710305.1. Lineage (NCBI taxonomy): Eukaryota > Metazoa > Chordata > Aves > Bucerotiformes > Bucerotidae > Buceros > Buceros rhinoceros. The sequence continues at coordinate 16,027 of NW_010422803.1, read as the reverse complement.
AAAGCAGCGGGGGCAGTAGCATCACCAAACAGCTGAATACTGCCTTTCCAGGCTGCTGATTCAAGGTCCTTCACCAGTCCTTGATAGCTTTTTTCATGAAGAATGTGCCTTTTTGGTTTTCTCTTCCTCTGCAGTAGTTAACACACGGTCACCTATTTAGAAGTGAAAGTTAATAGGGTCAGTTAGCTGGAATTACAGAATCATTTGTGATTAAACTAATGATTGTCAGTTCCATCATGGCCCTGATTAAATGTCCTTCTTCCCTTTTTTAAAAATCAGGATCAAGATGGATCACATATCAAAGGTTTGCTGATTAACTTCATCCATCACAACTGGCCATCTCTTCTAAAACACAACTTTTTGGAGGAATTTATTACCCCCATCGTAAAGGTAAGGGGTGGGTAGATGGTAAAGTGAGGGTCCGTTGGTTCAAATCTCATTTCACAGTTAAAACACTTGTTTCTTGTAGGTCTCTAAAAACAAAGACGAAATTTCATTCTATAGCATTCCTGAATATGAAGAATGGAAAAGCAATACCCAGAACTACAACTCATGGAAAATCAAGTACTATAAAGGTTTGTGGAAAACTTAATTTGGTGAAATGAAATGATCCAAGTCAGAGCATTCATGACTAAATTCAGTGAGCCCCACTTCTGCAGTCAGCGTTTGGGCCCCGTGTCCTCCAAGTCTCTTCCCTCTGAAGAGATTCTGATTACGAATGCGCACGGCGTGAAATACAAAAGTAAGGAAACAATAACCTAACTGGATAAGATCCCTCAAAATGGAACTGCAATGTAGGGGAATGATTCTTGCAGCCCTTTTGGGCCGTTACGCTCAGGTTTATGTGCTGTTTGCCATAGCACAGGCCTTGGGTACTGTTAGCACCAAGTACTTCCTCCGGAATTGCTTAATACCGCTGAGACAGCTGCCAGCTGCAGAACAATGGCTGCATGGCGAGGAATCGCTTCCAAGTCGTGGTTAAACATTTCAGATATCTACAGGAGTTACAGACAAAATCCAAAAGTGCGACTTTCTTGTGATTTTTGCGATAACCTCACGTCTCATTTTAACGTAACATGAGTTTTCAGTAAGTCGTCTTCACGCTCTATGTTTACAATGCATTGCCAAAACCAGGCAGAGCAAAAGATCTTTGAGCTGCCACTTAACTGAAGCAAGGAGTTCCCGGGATTAAGCAGTGCCGTCTCCACAGGTCTGGGTACCAGCACATCGAAGGAGGCCAAAGAATACTTTGCAGATATGGCTAAACATCGAATTGGCTTCAAATATTCTGGGCCTGAAGATGATGCTGCGATCACCCTGGTAACTAGTACTTGATTTAATTGCTGACTGACTACCTTTGGTATTCTGCTGCTCGGAGGGCTGTATTTTCTCTTAAAATGCTCTTGGAGGCCTTTGGGCTTGAGACAATCTCCTTGTTGCCAAGGCTACGGCTTTAGTCCAACCAGTAGGAGCAAATCCATCCCTGGACCTCAGGCCAAGAGTACCCTTTTAATGATGGGGTTTAAATATAGCTCAGAACAAACTAATCACTACAAACCAATTGACATTTTCAGACACAATAGTAAATATTGCTTTACATTTTTCTGCGTGTTCTGCTGCAGTTTTCTCCAAGTCAGACCTTCTCTTTCCCCCCGGAATTTTCTCCTTGCAAAATGGTTCCCCAGTGGATCGAAACAGTGCTCCTCTCTGTGACCGTCACCTTCAGTAGCCAGCGACTCTCCAGTATTCTGAGCTGTTAGGCAAGGCCAAAAAGCCCAAGTTTTTCCCCAAAATACTAATTTATCCCCAAATTTGTTTTAGTTTTCCATTACTGTCTTAAAAATCCATACATTTAAACTCAAGTACCATGTCTCCTAAAGCCTGGTGGAAATTGTGCTCTTGATAGATTTAGCTACAAGAGCCTTTTTTTGCACTTCTTGGGCTATTAAGTCAGCTTGTTTAGCACGTTGTTCTCCTGGGTAAACTCTTCCTGTGTGTTTTCTTTCTCTCGAGTGCTCCAGGAGGGCGCACACACCACAGAATGTCCTCGAATTGAGTTGCTTTTCATTTTGTGACATACAGGCCTTTAGCAAGAAGAAGGTGGAAGAGCGAAAGGAGTGGCTGACTAATTTCATGGAGGATAGAAGACAGCGGAAGCTGCACGGCCTGCCAGAGGTAAAAGGTTTACGTCAGTGAAGGAAACTGGTTTCCTCTCTTTCTCTGGGGCTGTTCCTGGCTTCAGTCTTGCACACCAGAACCGCACCCAG
>NW_010422803.1:9178-13726 GCF_000710305.1 Buceros rhinoceros silvestris | reverse complement strand
CTTTCCCTGGGGCTGTTCTTGGCTTCAGTCTGGCACACCAGAGCTGCACCCAGCTCAGAGCTGGCGAGTCAGTCACTGCCCTACGGAACAGTTCACATGTGTCAGGGGTTTGCAGAGCAGCTGCTTCTCCCATTGGTGTCGCCTCGCTGACACTTGTCCAAGAGTGAATTTCAGTTTTAACTCTTTTCAAATGACTTTATCAATGTGTAAATGATAACTTGAGCAGGACTGTCCAAAGAGTTTGTTTCTGAAAAAATGGGCCTGTGTCCTGGGAAGCAATGTTCCCCTTGGCTGTGCTGAGTGTCAGTGAGGCAGCAAGTCTTAGGAGCAGCTTCCAGTTTGCTGAACCAGCCAAATGTGAGCTAAGGAGCAGGTTAGGCCTTGTTAAAACTAAGGGAATCTTGGACGTGTTTTCCTTAGGAATACCTTTACGGGAAAAACACTGCCTGCCTGACGTACAATGACTTCATCAACAAGGAGTTAGTGCTGTTCTCCAACTCCGATAACGAACGATCAATCCCGTCGCTGGTTGATGGTGAGTTATTTCCACACAGTGCGTTTCCCAGAACGTGACAAATGGGTGTTTATATGTCATAGCACCATAGTTGGGGAACCTGCTGAGCTTTTGGGGTCAGTGTCCTCGAGTCTGCTTTCTGCTGTTCAAGGTGTTTAATCTTTGGATTAAATGTCCGGTTTGTAGTAATATTACGGCAAGCACCTGACCCTCCTGGAATCTTTAGGTGTGTTAAGTAGTTCTTAGTCTCTAGAGAGCAGACACTGAGTGAAACACGTTGTACCTTCTAATCACAAGATCTTTCCTCTTTTACACAGGTTTGAAGCCAGGTCAAAGAAAAGTTCTGTTCACATGTTTCAAGCGAAATGATAAGCGGGAGGTGAAGGTTGCTCAGCTGGCTGGTTCTGTAGCTGAGATGTCCTCATACCATCACGGTGAAGTAAGAACCTGGCCTGGCTGTGCAAAATGCTTGTTAAATGCAAGGCAAAGAGCCGTTCTGTTGCCCTGACAGTTAAGGTGCCCCTAAAGCAGGATTTGATGTCCGTTTGAGTATAAAAGACAAAGCAAAGTGGCCATATATCCACTATTAGTGCCTCAGTATTAAAGTAATGGTCAGTCTGCCCGTCCTACCTAGGCTTTATGGGGCTATATGTCATTCAGAAAGTAGAACAGGGAAAAACCCGCTTTGTTTGTGATAGGTTTGGCCAGATGTTAAGCACTAAAACAAGGTTCTCTTGGGAGACTGACAGAACCCTTCACTGGAAGTTTCCAGTGCAGGCAGACAGCAGTAAATGGTGGGTCACTGGAATGTCTCCAGCCATCCAGATGAGGGGGTCTTGGGTGCACTTTCAGAGTTTCCTCCAGTGTTTTATTGATGGAGTTTATCCTCTATATAAATTCTGTTCTTGGTGAGGATTTCGTCCATTTAGTGAGGAACTGTGTGTTTTTAGCTCTGAACCTTCCTTTGTTGCAGACATCGCTGATGATGACAATTATTAACTTAGCTCAGAACTTTGTGGGCAGTAACAACCTCAACCTGCTACAGCCCATTGGTCAGTTTGGCACCAGGCTGCACGGTGGGAAGGACTCTGCCAGCCCTCGATACATCTTTACAATGCTCAGGTCAGTGGTAAAGATTTCTTACCTTGAAATACTCTTAACATGTTACAGGGCTCAATTTGATGGCATTTAAAATGAAAACTAAATTTATTTTTTTCCTTTAAAACTTTGGGCTACTCGCCTACTCAGAGCAGCAACAATTGAAGTGAGTTTTGGAGAATTTGGAGAATTGGGGCTTAAATTCTCCTTTCCATTCTAGCCCACTAGCGCGGCTGCTGTTCCCACCAACAGACGACCATGTCCTGCGGTTCCTGTACGATGACAATCAACGTGTGGAGCCAGAGTGGTATATACCGATCATTCCCATGGTGCTGATAAACGGGGCGGAAGGGATTGGTACCGGCTGGTCCTGCAAGATCCCCAACTTTGATATCAGGGAGGTTGTGAATAATATCCGCCGTCTGATGGATGGAGAAGAGCCATTGCCAATGGTAAATCGAGTATTTCAAAAGCGTCTCGCTCGTTAGTTTATTCAGCACTTATTCAGTGCTTACAACCAGAAGCACCCACACAAAGCTGAATCCAGTGTTCTTTCCTCCTAGCTTCCAAGTTACAAGAACTTCAAAGGCACCATAGATGAGCTGGGACCTAATCAGTACATGATAAGTGGTGAAGTGTCTATCCTCGATTCTACAACCATTGAGATCACGGAGCTGCCTGTCAGAACATGGACACAGGTAATAAGCAGTGGCTTTGCCCGAGGAATGTGTAGTTTGCCCTGTAAGGCAAAAAGTGATTAGTGGGTGTCGGAGCTTTTCATCTCCATGAAAACATGGGTCTGACTTTGATTCTTTTCTCAGACTTACAAAGAGCAAGTTCTGGAGCCGATGTTAAATGGGACTGAGAAGACACCCCCGCTAATCACAGACTATAAGGAGTATCACACAGACACAACAGTGAAGTTTGTAGTGAAGATGACTGAAGAAAAACTAGCTGAAGCTGAAGCAGTGGGGCTGCATAAGGTCTTCAAACTCCAGACAAGCTTAACGTGCAACTCCATGGTACGTAAGAGGTTTTGCTGAAGGAAGTCGCTGGTTTAACTCAGAGGCTGGGGACAGCTGCAGTTCTGCCTGTAACAAAACCATTCTTTTTCAGTAACCTGTTCACTTCGATTTTTCTGCTGTTGCTGGGTTTAAATCAACTTTCTAAATATACTGCAAAAGGTCAAGAGACTGGCTGGGTACGGGCCCCGAGTGGGATGGTTTTGCCTGAAGGAGTCAAAGTGATCTGAAATCACACAGTCTAGAGAGACCTTTGTTGTGACAGCAGCACCGCCAGTGAACGTCTGGGTCCTGACAAGGTGTGAAACTCCATGCAAGACGTTTATGCCACAATAGCTTTAAGATTCAAGTAACTTTAACCCTACTCTGTCTTCAAGAACACTGAAATTCTGAAATTGTCCCTGCTGCTGTGCTCGCACACTGAGGTGATTTTGATTTCTAAGACACCCCCAAGGTTTTATAATTTGATGGGTATGGTTGTACTGTCACTCTGGCGCTGTAGGGAATTTTTGGTGGCTTTGGAAATCAGTTTTATCATCACAATGCCTGTGTTCTTTCACCCAGGTTCTTTTTGACCACGTGGGCTTTCTCAAGAAGTACGACTCTCCCCAGGACATTCTGAAAGAGTTCTTTGAGCTCAGGCTCCGGTACTACGATTTGAGAAAGGAATGGCTGATTGGAATGCTCAGCGCCGAGTCGGCAAAACTGAGCAACCAGGCTCGCTTCATCCTGGAGAAGATAGATGGCAAAATCGTGATCGGTATGCTCTGCTCCTGGTGACAGGGGTTATGAAACGGGGGAGAACAAGGTGCTCCTTGAGTTCTGTCAGCACCCTCTCGGCCCTGGACTGGCTCTTAACAAACTGCACCAGAGTTTATCTTTCTGTTCCAGTAAAACATGGGAGGAAAATGCTGCACAGAACTTCCCTGGCCTGTAGAGCGTCATGCCCATGTTAATTAAAACGGGATGCTCCTGCAGCTTTCCTACTGCATGTCGGACACTATTTTGAGAGCGGAATTTCTTTTTTTTAACAGCTTAGCAATAATTCCTATTTCTGACTCAGTAGGAATGAGTTAAGTACTGGTGGGGTTAGAAAGGGGCGGGGGGGGGCTTTCTTCAAATCGTGCTGTTAAGAACCCGTATCTCTCTGTTATCTTTGGGAACCTCGGCAAAAATATTCCAGATCACGTTCTCAGTGGATGGAGCTTTCAGGCGTAGACGATACTCAAGTTAGCAACATCTGAGAATCACGAGCTGGAAAAAGAAACAGACCGTTGTTCCCAGCATTCGCATTTTGCCGTCAGCTCTGCCACCTCTCTGAAAGGCGCAGCCTGTACGGCCTCCGTGGAGGACGCAGCCAGACAGAGCGTCATGAGATGCCTGGTGGTTTGGGTCTGCAGGCAGCCCGACAATCCCGACAGCCCGCGTCTGTCTGCCTTGACGCGGGAAGAGAAGCCGTTCCCTTGAAACGTTTTTTCTTGGGGTTTTGTAATAAGTGGTTCCAAGGCTGACAGAGCTGGTTCCATTTGTATTTGTGTCTCATGGTTGATTGCTTCTGCTATCTTAAAAAGCAACAAATTCCAGCTGGAGCGTTTCCATTGGTTGGGGCACTTAGAGCATAAATCTCCCAGGCGATGTCTAACGAGGTGCCAGCCGTACCGAAGCCTTTGAGTGCTCTCAGGGGTTTTTTCCTCCACCTGCCTTTTACTGTGAAGCCTTTTTGATACCCTCACACCTTTTTTTTTTTTTTTCCAAGTTCAAAAACAACTTAGGGCAGGGGAAAATGCATATATGGAAATGAGGGAGAGAAGAATTTACGGTGCTGTGGCAGGTGTTCCTGGCGGATACAGGAGCAAGGCTGACCTGACAAACCACCCGCTAAGCAGGAGCTTTATAGGTGTTATTTCAGGCTCT
>NW_010422803.1:8174-9020 GCF_000710305.1 Buceros rhinoceros silvestris | reverse complement strand
AGAGCTTTTAGAGCCTGATAGGATGCTGAGCTGCTAGGATCATGGTGTCCGATACTGAAAGCGCATCTGTCTTTCCTAACAGTGATCAGTAGTAGTCACTAACCAACAATCCTGAAATGTCTGTTTGCAGAAAACAAACCCAAGAAGGAGTTGATTCAAGTTCTTATCCAAAGAGGGTACGAATCGGATCCAGTGAAGGCTTGGAAGGAATCGCAGAACAAGGTAACGCTTCAGTGGTCCTCCCTAAACAGGTCTGAACTGGCCCCTATCTGAAGCTCCATCATTCGCATGAGGAAGCCCAATTTGCTGGTCAGTCTGTAGGATTCAAGAGCTTGTGTCTGGGACATCCGTGGTGGGAAACAAACAAGAATTCAGTCTCTTGTTCCACAGGCACCGAGACCTGATCACTCAGGTCTGGGTCTGCCACGTTCTCTTGCCATCTGCCCTTCCTTAAGGGTTTCCTTCTGCCTGCAGGACATGGTGGTGGAAGGGCTGTGAGGAAGATGACAGTTTTAAGCAGGTTGAGGAGATAATCTGGGCTATCAAGACAGGCCAAATAGAGTAGAGCAAATGAGGTCTGGAGAATCGCTTTTGCAGATGGGTCCCTCTGTGCGATAGCAGCCACGGCTCTAAACGTTACCCGTTAGGAATTGTTCTAGAAGAGTCTGGGGCCTGCGGAGCTCCTGTGATGCAGTCCAAGTCTGATCAATAGCCCTGCCCTTGTATGTCAATGTACTTGCTGACAATGTTTGTTTTAAATCCACATACAGGAAGAGGAGGAGGAGGAGGATGACAGTGACAAAGAATCAGCTGCAGCTACAGGACCAGACTTCCACTACCTGCTGA
>NW_010422803.1:3250-8091 GCF_000710305.1 Buceros rhinoceros silvestris | reverse complement strand
CTGCTGAACATGCCCCTGTGGTACCTGACCAAAGAGAAGAAAGAGGAGCTCTGTAAGCAGAGAGATAACAAAGTACGTTCCTTCCTTTCCTTATGAAAGTGGTGTCATACAGTGTGGGTTTTGATGGTGGATTAAAATATGTGACTAATGATTGACAACTGCGATTCTCTTTAGGAGAAGGAGCTGGACAACCTGAAGAGCAAGAGTGCCCCTGACCTATGGAAGGAAGACCTCGCTGTCTTTGTTGAAGAACTCAATGTATGTCAATGCTCAGTGCAGATAACTGACCCCTCGTAGTCTTATCCACCAGCTCTTTATTGACTTTTGTCATAACAAGGAAACTAAAAATAACAGCTCCTGTGTCTTACACCCATTGTGGAGCTTTCTGCTCCCTCCTAGCTTGGAGAGGAGCAGCACTGCTTTGGGCCAGGGTATCAGGTGGCCATTGGAAGGTGGTCAGTCTCTGGTCTGAGTAGTTAAGAGGAGGTTTAGGAGGGCTTGAGAGAAAACCAGTACTGGGATGTAGTCAGAGGAGGTGTAGATCGAAGGGCTTCCTGGACACTGAAAAGGTGAGGGACAAGCTGGACTCTGCTGAACTGAGCCCCAGCCTCGGGCAGGGGTCTGCACCATGGCACCTGATCACTGCCTGTGTCTCCTCTTACCCCCCAAGTCACCAAACCACAGCTCTGGCTTAAATCAGTGCTCAAAAACGTGTGATTCTGTAGCAAAGAGGGAAGCTTCGTTTAAAGTGACGGTAGGAAATCTGTTGGCAAGCACAGAGTGCTGTACTGCGAGGGCCCTGGTGGTGGGTTTCCAGCAGACCAGCGGGTTGGATCGTGTTCTCATGGCTGTGTTATTTGCGCTCACCTCTGCAGGCGGTGGAAGCCAAGCAAATGCAGGATGAGATTGCCGGGTTTGCGGGTAAACCTTTAAAGGCGAAAGGGGGGAAAGTGAAGGTGAAGAAGGCGCAGCTGCCAGAAGTAATGCCATCACCTCACGGCGTAAGGGTTGTTCCTCGGATAACTGCAGAGATGAAGGCGGAGGCAGAGAGGAAAACCAAAAAGAAAATAAAGGTAAACAGGAATGTTCCAAATCTTTCTTGACATCCTCTTCAGTACACTCCTAAAGAAACGCAAGCTCTTGTCCTGTGGAGCAGCTGTTCAGGGAGAGGGACAGAACCTCAGGACATGGGAAACACTGGAAACGGGTGTTCCTCTGTCGAAAGGAGAACAGATTGGCTAACGAATCAGGAGAGGGCCAGAGGGGGTCTCGTGGCAGAGCATATATCACACTGTCGGAGCTGGGGTGCTACTCAGGAATGAGAAGGCAGATGCAGGTTGTTGGAGGTGTCCTGGGGATTGTATAAATCATCTCTCCTGCAGTCAGAAAGCACAGCCGGCAAATTCACTTCTCCAGAACAGCCTCTGCATTTCCAGCAACCTTTTCAGCCACTTAACACCATCGTTGTTCTCGATATGAAGGAAATAAAGACGATTTAACTCTTTTTACGGGGCCAGTCGAAACCAGGCCATTCAGCCACTTGCAACACAGAAAATCAAAACATCCCCTGACCACACTGCCCTGTCAGCCAGATGTGATGCTCCTTTCCTACAGATGGTTCCACCTGACAATTTTTCCAAATAAGCAGCACTGTTGGTTTTGACGCACCCTGTTCAGTCCCACATCCTCCCCACACCCCAGAGCCTCCCAGCAGCACGCGAAGGCAGGGCCAGGCGCTCGCGGGAGCGCAGACAAAGTTCCTGGTTTTGTTAATGTGGGATTTTGTATTCGAAGGCGCCTGGTCTGGGGACAGACCGTGTTTTACAGGCAGTTGGTTTCACAGGCTCGGGTTTCTTGTCGCACTAACTGCCGCAGCTCTAAACCACGCAGCTCCTTCCTGCATTACTCTGGCTCACTGTTTGATACGTACTTGTATCCGCAGAGTGAAAAAAGTGAGTGTGATGAGAACCAAGAGGAGAACGCTTCAGGAGACAAAGAGCCTTCAGGCCTTAAGCAGAGATTAATGCAGAAGCTTAAAACTGAGGGAGGTAAATGCTTTTATGTGACATTCCACCAATGGAAAGTGCGGGGAAGGGCTGTAAGTTTGGTTATCTGGCCTGTTCCGGTGCTAGGACCAGTATTTTTGGAAAAACTGGGTGAGAAAGTGATCCTGGACCCAGTCAGGCGGGTAGATCACTATTTCTGCTCGATGTTTAACCCAGAGTCCTCTGAACTTCCTAATGTCTTTCTGAGTCAAGCACAAACCGCTGCGCCTGAAGCACACGCGTTGCTCGCTATTTTTGGAAAAACTGGGTGAGAAAGTGATCCTGGACCCAGTCAGGCGGGTAGATCACTATTTCTGCTCGATGTTTAACCCAGAGTCCTCTGAACTTCCTAATGTCTTTCTGAGTCAAGCACAAACCGCTGCGCCTGAAGCACACGCGTTGCTCGCTGGTTCATCCGCCCGCTGGTCTTTTCCAGGTGTTAAGAGACAGGCCACGCTGCCGTTTAAGCCATTAAAGAAAATGAAGAAGAAAAACCCTTGGTCTGACTCGGGGTCTGATTCAGAGCCTGATTTTGAGGCGCTTCCCCAAAGAGAGAGATTGGTTCGCCAAGCGGCAGGTGAGGGACAGCGCGCTGAAGAGGGGCCGTCTGGGGAGGAAAAGGTTGAAGGGGCTCTTCACGGAGCTCCAGAGCCTGAGCTCTGGGGCAGGGATCAGTTTTATTTTACTGTATTTACTACACTTGAGCCGATTTTCACAATGCTGCTGAAGGAAAAACAGAAATGGGCAACTGGAGAAATAAGGGTGTTGGTTTTAATTACACAATTGTCTCGGTAAATCAAATGTGGGGTTGCTAAAGCACAGCACAGACGTGGGATTCGGCGTCTTCTCACTGGCGGTCTCCCTGTCGGCTTGTTTTTATGCAGATCTTTGGTTTTGAGTAACTGCAGCTAAAATATTTAAAAAGAAACTGAGCTGTCTTTGCCAAATGTGTAAAATAATACATCTGTGTCGTTCCATCAGCCAAAGTCAAGACCATAATCAGCTCAGACTCAGATGTGGATCTCTCCGGCTCAGACGAGGGGTCGGAATTTCAGGGCAGCAGTGAAGGCGACACCGAATCGGACACAAACCTGAAGGAAAAACCTTCTTCTGAGCTCGGAGCTGCTCCCAAGTGAGTATTTCTGCCCACAGCCCCTGGAAACAAGTTGTGCTTCTGCTGTTCGTGCCGGGCAGAAGTCAACAGCTCTTTGCTCCGTGCTCCTGTTCTGCACATGCTAAGTTGAAAAAATCCTCGGGGTTTTGTGTTCCAGGGAAACCACCGAAAAAGCAGCGAAAGCTCCCAAGCAGAAGCCGGTGCAAAGCACCGTTGCTGGTGAGTACAAGCCCTGCTAGACCTTGCTGATGGTCCTACAGCCCCACGGAGGGCCCTGGGCCTTCGGGTCTCTGCGTAGCTCTGACCAGGGCTGGTGTTAGTCGCGCGATCTTGCGGAGCGGCTTTGACGTGGGGCTGCGAGCTGGTGTCCATGCACCGGGCGTCTGCCTGCTCCTGACGTTAATCCAGGTTTAATAGTGGTACTTTTTATACACTGGATCGAAATTATTTCCTTCTGCTCTAACGTTTATGCCAGGGGAGATAATCTGACTATTTCAGACCCACTTTCTGCTTTCTTCATTCAGTTCACACCCAAGAAGTTGCTGATGAAAATGCGAGTCAAGCTCCTGTAGCTCCTTCTGTCTCTGCACCTCACGGAAAGGCCCTGTCTAAAAAACCCCCCACAGGCAAGAAGGCCAGTGCCGCTAAGGGTAAGGCGAGGTTTGGGGAGCACCTTGATCACCCGTACTCTGTTCCTGTGGGAAACAGTCTGAGCGACCGTGCAGGGTGTTCAGAGGCCAGGATCGCTTGGGGGCTCATTTCAGCAGAGATCCGAGGTTGTGGCAGAGGTTGCCAGGTTGTTGTCGTGCTTAAAGCAATCTGTTTCCAAACGTGTCACGTTCTCGTACATCTCAGACATGCTCGAAGGGAGTGAATTTTAGTTTGGGAACAGGAAAAGTGAATGCTTCCTCCAGGGCTGTGTAATACTTGGCAGAAATAATCCAAGAGGAATGTGTGTCTTGCAGTCAGTGTTCCACCTCGCATCTTTCTGGGACCGAAGTGCCTCGGTAGCTCACTTCCCAGGAGGAAGAAAAGCTGCTCTGCAGTGGCTCGAGCTGCTTAGTGCCAGCTCGACCTCGTAAATCTACGGCATTCGACTCGGGTTTTTTTAAACTCAAGTGCCCAGAGTCTTTGTCAAAATCTGAAAGCTGTTTTGCATATTCCATCACTCGCTGGAAAGAGGATGATAGTTCACAGCAAAATAGCTGTTCCTGCCCCTTCTGCACCGAGACAGCCTGTTACCACTCAGCAACGGCTCATTTCTGCCGCTCTTGGGGACGGGCTTCAAGGGGCTGTTGGAAACGTGTCTAAACGTAGGTAAGAACTCCCCAAGGAACCATTTAGTGTTGATGGTGAATTCCTTCCTTTCCTGGGTAGAGGTTTTGAAGGTCTAAGATGGGTTTACCCAGCCCAGAGAGTCCAGGGCTTTCCTGTCTGAAATACTCTGTCAGTCACTGTGGGTGCAGTTTAATTTGATCCTCTCTGTGGAGTGGAACTAAACAGCCCAACAACCTCATTTCTCCTGCTCTTGGTAAAGGGCCTCTTCCTAGAAAGCCACCCCGAAAGGCAGTGCCCTGCGCGCTGCCCTCGCAGTGAAGGGCGGACCGCGGTGGTGTGGGGAGCCACTCACCCGCCGCGGCTGGGAAGAGGCAGCGCAGGGGGGGTTACGGGCGGACCCTGTT
>NW_010422803.1:2822-3202 GCF_000710305.1 Buceros rhinoceros silvestris | reverse complement strand
CCGTGGTGGTGTGGGGGCCCCCTCCCCCGCCGCGGCTGGGAAGAGGCAGCGCAGGAGGGTTTACGGCCGCACTCTGTTCCAGGAAACCAGCCGTCCATCATGGACATCCTGGCCAAGAGAAAGCCCGCGCCCAAACCCGGCAGGACGGCGGTGAAGGAGGAACCCCTCGAGCCCGGGGCAGGGCCAGCAGGTGGCAAGAAGCCTGACCAGACCAAGGGCCGGAAGGTCACCAGAAGGCAGCCGAGCTCTTCGGATTCGGATTCAGACTCAGACTTTGGTCCCAAACCTTCCAAATCCATTGCAGCAAAGGTTTGTACCGTGACCATGGCCCTCGTCAGAGCCGAGTGGGTAACGCAAGGCCCCTAGGACGAGGTGCAGGC
>NW_010422803.1:2239-2595 GCF_000710305.1 Buceros rhinoceros silvestris | reverse complement strand
TTACCCCAGCTGGTTGGTGTCAGCCCCAGCAGCCCCCTGACCCGTGATGCGTTTAGGCTCGTGGGGTGTTCTCTGGCTCACCTCTTGACTGCCCTTCCCCTCCAGAAATCCAAGCTGGAAACCAATGCTACCTTCGTTGTCAAAGCAGCTGAGGGTGCTGACAGACTGCCCCCCGCCAGGCCCGGGCGTCGCAAAAAGCCTGTCCAGTACCTGGAGGAGTCTGACGAGGATGACCTCTTCTGAAGTTTTATGAAGATTTTAAACAGCTGGTCCAAACCACCTACAGAGACACCTCCAGCAGAGCTCTGGCCAAAGCCCATCTGACCGGGACATCTACTCGCTGGCTTTGACTCGTC
>NW_010422803.1:1694-2089 GCF_000710305.1 Buceros rhinoceros silvestris | reverse complement strand
TCCCCAGGCGTTTGTGGCAGGGGGTCGCCGCTCTGTTTGTCTTGGTTTTAGATAACGTAGGTCTGTTTAAGCTCCCCCTTCCCGGGATCCCTGTGCCCAGGTAGCGCTGACGCACCCCTGTCCCACCCCTCGGCGTGTTGAAGTAGACGTTGGAAGGTACCAGATCCCCAGGACCCCCCTCTCCCCGGGGCACCCCCCTTTTGGGTACCTCCACCTGGAAAACAGCAGATAAGCTTTTAGCTCCATGGCCGCAGATGGGGCTCTGCGCCTGTGTCTGTCTGTCTGTCTGTCCATGCGGGCCCCTCTCACTCGGCCTCGGCCACGCTCAGTTTTAGCCTTTGCTGTTTTAGACTCAGGTTTAGTACCGGGGGGCTGTGCAGGCTTGTCCCCACCCC
>NW_010422803.1:0-1368 GCF_000710305.1 Buceros rhinoceros silvestris | reverse complement strand
TTCGCTCGGCAACGGCGTCCCAACACGCCCTGGGACGCAGTGGGTCCCTGCGACGAGCTTCTCTGCTTGGCGCTGGAAAAGGCTGCACAAAGCTTCTGCTGGGGCCAGAACATCCCCGCGGTCTCCTGGAAGGGGAAGCCTGGTTGTCACCTCAGGGTGGCTCGTGGTCAGACCTTCCAGCGGTCGGGCTCCTCAGCAGCAGCAGCAAAGCATCACCTTACCCCCCAGAATCGCTTCCCTGGAGCGTTTCTCTCGTGTTCTGCTTTCCAATGCTGTCTTGACTGTGTCTGTGTTTTCTGTGGTTTTTTCTTCTTGTCTGGAGTTTTCTGTCCTTTTTAATGTTTAGGTAATAAAAGTGGTTTTATTCAACCTTTCTTCAATAAAAAGGATTTGTCCTCAGCTGCCTCTTCCCCCTATTCTCCCTTGCCTCGCCTCGCCGGAGCCGTGGATTCTCTTTGTTCACAGTGGCTCCTCAAAGCTCTGACTTTCTCAGGAGCAAGAGGCCATCAGCTCCCACCCTCTCGCTGCCAAGACTGGTCTAACTGGGTCATCTCCATTGTCTAACCATGCTCGTTAGTTCGAGGTTATTTCCAGCGCTGATTTAGCCGGTTTGGGGACTGATGTGGAAACGACCATTGCAGAGTTTGCGTCAAGCCCTCTGCTCCGCCATCGCGACGCAGTGGCAGAGGAGAGGGCTTGGCCCAGGCTGAGGTTTCCAAAGTCCTGGGTGCAGGCGCTATCGGTGCCATTGAGGTGCTTTGCTGGAACCCAGTCAAGTGGGGAAAGCGCTGTCATATTTTCCACTGCTGGGCTCTGGAGAGCGTCTCTGGCGCGTCCCCACCGAGGGGACGAGCTATTTACGGCTCTCCTTGCTGCAAGTGTGCCCGGAGAAGCAGTTGTCACGACTCGCGCAGCAAATGGTGAGGCTGCGGCCGTGCTGCCCAGGCTGCTCGGGGCTGGCCACGAAGCTGCTCCCGTAACCCCGGCATCACCCCGAATGTGGACGCAGAGCAGCGTGTGCAGGAACACGCAACACAGGCTGCACCGCAGTGTCCGGACCAGGGTGTCGCCACCGTACGATTTCCCTGAGGGGCTGTGGGGACGCTGAGCGCTGCTGGAGGGGGAGCTGAGCTGTGGGGCACCGGGCACCAGCCCGCCACGGGCATCACACAGCCCCATTCGGACAGGAGAGCCCGAGGGTGACCTGTGTTGGGCAGAGCTCTGCTCCTGTTACCAGAAAGGGAATCTGCGGCGCAGGCAAAGGTCACGGGTGCTTGTCCTGATCAGGCAGGGGGTGGTGGGAGCCCTGGCTGAGCCATGGAGGAGTCTGGCAGAGCTTTGGCAGCATGACTGGCATGGCTCCATCTG
>NW_010422802.1:93017-97728 GCF_000710305.1 Buceros rhinoceros silvestris | reverse complement strand
TGATTCTGTGATTCTGATTCTGTGATTCTGTCTAATGGCACACTTTAGTGAGCATTGGAGAGGTTTTTCCTGTGCCTTTCCTGTGGTTCTCGGTAGCTGAATCACAACAGTTCACTGCCAGAGATGTATTTGCTTGCACTGTCTTTGCACCTTTGACCTTTTCTTCATGATATCCTGGTTAAATTAATCAATATTATCTTAATACAGTGTTTCTTTTCATCTTCCCAGTAGAAGTGTGTGGTTATACAGTGGACTTAAAACGCAATTAATGAAATATTAAATTAATGCAAGGGGCTTCCTTATCCCTCAGAGTTGCAGGTGGGGATTGGAGGGAAACACATTAAGAGTAAAGGGGTTACCTGAATGTTAAATAAGTGTAGATCTGAAAACCATGCTTCCTAAGTATATGTACAGAGCCTGTGAAGTATGGCCAGAGTACACGAGGTTGTACCAGTTTGAACAAAAAGGTAGTTTTAAGATGTTTTTTTCTAAACCAGTGACAAAGACCATGCAGACACTGTTCTTTCAGTTTTAAAACAATAAATGATTTCACGGGGCAGAGTCAGGTCCCAAGTGCTATCTGCCTGTTTGTAGTTTGTTTACTTTATACTTGATTGAGTTTAGTGCTCGTCTTGGTTTCTTTTACATAACAATGTTATGATAACCACATAAGATTTTTAATGTTTAGCAGAAAAAATGAGACGCAAAAAGAGAGGGAGAAATATCTTGTCCTTCAATAGAAATTCTAAAATGCCCAGTAGGAGTAATCTATTTAATCTATAATTTAACCTATATAATATTTAGCATTAGAATGTAGCGATAATAAAGAATGATCTGGTTCACAGATCATTCCTGGGATGTTAAGAGTGGGTGAAATAAATCCTTCTGTTTATTTTTTTCCTCACATGTGTTTTGTTTGGTTTTTGTTTTTGTTTTTTGCCTCCCAGATATTAATTTCCAAAACTTCACAAAATTCCAGTGGAAACTAGATATAAAGTGACACATGATTAAGATAGGCAAAATATTTAACTTTATTTGTGGAGCACTTGAAGTATCTCCTGGAAATCTCATAAACTGTATTCTTGAAAATCTTTCCATTTTTTTCAGACCTTCTACTCCTGCAAGCATCTGAATGCATATACTCTTGCACCTTCTTATCTGGAAAGTTAACCTCTCTGCAAATGCAACTAGAGTTTAAGCAGAAACATATGGAGAAAATACGTGTTGTCCTTCTGGTCCATGAAAAATAATGAAGTGGAGGTGAAGAATGTGAGCTTAGTTGGAGAAGAGGAGGTCAATGAGAAATTTGTTCCTGTTTCAAATATTTTCCTATCACAGACTAGATTGGGCAACGTTCTTCTCAGGTCGGAGTCACAGAAATGTGTCTCTGGTGATTTGACTTTAGCCTCTCTCGGGATGGATTTCTGTCAGAATTCTCATAGTTCTTAGCAATGTTTTCAGTTGCAAATGTTCAGATAAAGAACTCCATACATTCACAGAGCACAAGTTCTACTGACTGCTGTAGCAATGCTCACTGATGTCTGCTATTAAGAAAGGGCTTTACAGGAATAATTTTGAAGTGGAGTTACACGTTATTAATGGAGACAGATCTGATGGTGAAGCAAACCACATTTGGCAGCAAGAACATTTACTAAAAATGTCATTAAAGAATTTAGGCTGTATGCTACCAAGTATTTTGTAACTCCCTCCACTGACTTCTTGGCCTCTCTTTTTCTTTCATGTCTGGTAAGTAGCTTGGGGTGGTTGATGAACATTGGAACTGAGGAAGTCTGGCTTCTTGCTGCTGTTTGTCTAAAGGTTTGTTGGCTTTGACACCTAAGAAGGAAGTTCTACCCCAGTCCATGCCTCATTTTGTTCATTTAGAACTTTCCTAAAGCTTTTCTTTCATGTAGGTTTTACAGTGTCAAAAAAGACGTAGGGTTTTTACTGTAACTATTTCCTCAGTGGAGGTAAATTTACACCTTTTTTTCCTAACAATGAGTGCCTATTTCCACAATTGAGAAAATTTGAGAACTCTTCCAACCTACCCCTGACAAATTTCTATCAATATAAGTTGATTAATTTTGCTAAAATTTTCCACTAAATGATAAAGGAAAATGGACAAGTCAGTAGGCTTTGATATTAACTTAGAATGACACCACAGGATTTATTTATTAGAAATACCACCTTTAAAAAAGGAAAAGAAGCTATGTGGGTTGTATTCCATCAAACATTGAATTCAGTGCCTTCTTTGGGTGGGGGGGGTAAAGCATAGCTATATCTCTCACAATGTAGCATCTCTATTTGAAATGTTGAGACAGTGAAATGAAATAATTACATTTGGAATGAAATGCAGCCTCAAAGACTGATTTACTGGAACCAGAATTTACCCTTCTTGGTGAAGAGGTGATCTCTTGGACAGACTGAAAAGACTGGAAATAGTTCTGCTTATATAGTGCTCATTATTTAAAAAACAAGGAAGCTGATCCTATCATTCTTTTGAAATTTACTGATATCACAAACCAATGCAAGTTCCTAGAGGTTTTTTTCTGATTCCCAAATAAGGAACTCTTTCAAATGAGGGTAAGATTCACCTTCACCACTTGAAATCTAAGCAGATGGAAATACATATATATATATATATGAATTATATGCTTTTCCTCTGGAGATATATTTTTTTCCACTAGATAATGGATGGCTCCCTAAGGCTCGGCACTGAGCTCTGTACTCATTGTGTTTAGAGCAAGAAGCAGTAAAGACTGTGTGGTCTGAAGCTGGACATCTTCAGTCAGGACTGTGAGCTGGCATTCATGGTCTGTAGAAACTATGACCTTGATTCTCAAAGGCAACAAAATTTTAATCAGGGACTTTCCCAACTCTGAAAGCACAAAGTATTTCTTCCAGCAGCTGTACAACTTTGTCAGATGGATGAAGTGCCTCCCTCTCCTTAGGGCTTTAAAGCAGACCTTTTCCTAAAGGTAGATCCCCTTTTTTCTTACTGAGATTTGGTGTTGGCCTCATCTCAGCACTCCCAGGAGCTGGCTGGAGCCACCACCTTGGAAGTTATCCTGTCTTTGGGGACATGGTAGAGTGCATGAAACCTATGTCTGACACACTTCCTGGGGAGGAGTTTAGTTTCTTCTATTTTTCTCCAAATATTTGCTATGCTAGAGGGAGAAAGAAGGAACATGGCATTGCTCGGGTAAGGGCAGTCCAGCTGGGACCACCTCCAGGGGCTGTCCACCTTCTCTGGGGAACTCTAGTTACTCGTAGGTGCTTGCTGGGAAATGACACCTGCATCCACACTTTGTAGAGTCCAAGCTGATGTTCTCCACCTTCCAAGCAGGGAGCCAGACATGCACTCTGAGCAGAGGTACTTTGCGGGGGTTGCAGGAGTGGCATTGCTTGGGTCATCAGGCGTGTTGACAATGTAAATGTTTCCAGTGGCAGATGAAAAAGAGGGTGATGGTTTTGAGAACTGAAATTTGAGTAAATGCACTCCAACTCTACAGTCTATTCAGGAGTTTAAATCCCTCTGTGGATATTGGCCTATATAAAAAGCCACTGGACTGTGCTTTTACATAAGATCCTGAGTGACTTTGTAAGCCTCAGCAGCTTCCAAATACTTTACTTTCAACAACAGTGCTCTTTGTACTAAAAATTCAGTATATAAAGCCGTATCACAGACTTGCGTTTGAATATATTCAGTAAAGTTCCATGTAACAGCATCTTAATGCTAGACAAATGCAAAATTAATATCCTGAAGTTCTCCAGCAGCAGTAAAAGCAGCATGGTTTTTTGAATTTTTTTTTTTTTTGTTGGAGTTTTTTTAATAGCGAGCTCTGTTGCTGAGACAGGCAGAGGAAAATCTTCTCAAGCTGTAAGCTCGGCATCCCCGGAGTGAATAGGGTTCAATGTAGCATGGATAATTTGTTTGCTTTGCAATTATTTTCCGTCAGTGGAGACAAATTGATTTGTACAATGAAATTGACGGTCACTACAAGGCGGCTGGCTTTCTAAACTGTAAAAGAATTTGACTAGGTTAAGTGAGTACCAAATTTTTGGAGTACCGGATGTCCTTTTGTTCTGGTAAAACTTGTAACAATTTTAGGGCTTGCCAGTAATTGCTGTGTGAAATTCATCATCAGAGAATGCCAGAACGGCTATTCTTAATACCGCTCTGAGCAGGACCATTGCCAGTTTATTAGTGGACTGCTTTGAAAATGATTGCCACTGAAACAGAAATCAAATTGAGGAAAAGAAACTGATAGTAGAGCAGATGAATAGGTAGGAAGGAAATAGCAATAATTGCCTCAAAACTGTCCTTTTAATTATTAAAGGAAATTAGTTATTTAACGAGCCAGAGTTGAGGATGCTAAGCAACAAGAGAGTTTGTGCCAGAGAAAAGCATGTAGCAAAAGCTTTCTCTGGAAAATAGGAGTATAATCAGCAAGTGAAGTAGATTTCCAGAAAAAGTTGGTAGTTGAAACAGGAAAGAAATAACCATTTCGTTCTGCAACTAGAATATTTGGATGTTTGTCAAAATAAAAATATTTAAAGCCCATGAAAACTAAACAGCTATCAACCTCTGTTCTTTTACTTTTCAGTTTAAAAAACAAAGACTTTATTTGGCCTCTCAAAAGCCCTGGCAAATCTTTAGTGCTTGCATGGTCAAATGTTAAGTATGATTAGGACTGCCGTAGTACCTGTA
>NW_010422802.1:89005-92965 GCF_000710305.1 Buceros rhinoceros silvestris | reverse complement strand
GCATGTGCAGTTGTTAAGTATGATTAGGAATTCCGTAGTACCGGGAAGCCGCCTGGAATGAGGCTTTTATTCCACTTTTCACAACACTGGGCTAATCAGGACATGCTGTCATATTCAATCTGAAAGCAGAATATGCCTCAGAAAAATGTTGGACCTAAAAGCTCAGTAAAGTGCTCCAGTTAAACTTCATTTGGATGTTCCAAGTGTTAAAACTCGTTGTAGACATCAGGATTAGATTAGCAATACTGTCAGTTTTGCAAAAGTCCAAGATCAGCACTAAGGAAGGGAAAAGTTTGCTAAGATAGGCTAGTTTCTCTTTGCCCAAACTTAAAGGACCTGCGAAAAATTGATACCGTACAGTTCAAACACATTTAACTGGGCTTAATACATAAGGTAACCAAAGTGCTCCAAGCACTGATCAAAGTGCAGTTCTGGGGGGCAATGGCATGATCTCTAGGTGTGAGAAAGAAAGTTTTGAGGAAGAAGGTCACATGTTCGAAAGTCCAGACAGCCAGGCTTTGGCTTGACCTCTCTGCCTAACTGGGAGCAGCTCTCCCCAGCTACTCATGTGAGCAGGGTTCAGAGGTCACCAATTACTTAGGGAGGCTGAGAAAGTTGTATGGAGCTGCCCTCAGCTGCCGTTTCACATTAGCGTCAGGCCAGTTGCAGGTAGGCTGTTGTGGTTAATGCTTCACTGACGGTCACTGATGTTCTTCCTCTTGCAGTTGCTGCAGCA
This sequence comes from Buceros rhinoceros silvestris, assembly GCF_000710305.1. Classification (NCBI taxonomy): domain Eukaryota; kingdom Metazoa; phylum Chordata; class Aves; order Bucerotiformes; family Bucerotidae; genus Buceros; species Buceros rhinoceros. The sequence continues at coordinate 92,229 of NW_010422802.1, read as the reverse complement.
GCGACATAGTATCTCCCTGTCCCACCAAGTGGCTTTTCGTGTCTGCCCTATGGTAGAACCACTTAAGCACCCTCACCAGCCCCAATCATTCATGCATTGCCCCCACTATGTGGAGGTTGTTTTAATTGTTTAACTGTTGACCAGGTAACATTTTTTCTCCTTTTTTTTGTTTTTTTCCTTTCCCTCTGAATATCTCAGAGCCATCAATAAAAATGAGTGAAATGCTTTAAATTGGTTGCAGATACTGAGATGATTAGAGTAATTTCTGGCAACTTTTTCTTACAAATCTGAAAATAATATATGTGCCTGCACACACTTCATTACTAAGAAATTAAGCAACTGTGAGTTATAACCTTATGATAGCAGAAGTATACAAAAATACTTTAAATAAATGTTTTGTAAATTATAGTAATCTCTGAACTTATACTAAAGCTCTTAATTTAAGAGCTTATATCATTTTCCAACTTTAGAAGTTAGAATTACCCTTGGAAATTATCTTGGGAGGGATAGATTATGCCAAACGAGCTCCCTGGGGGAGTTCTCATGCTTTCTTCTGAAGCTGCTCTCTCGGGTTGTGACAAACAGGATATTGAACTACCCAGGCCTCTGGTTTAAACCAGTATGGAAAGCCCTATTCTTTCCTTTTCACAAAAAGGATTTTGGGGTTTGGAGCTTTTGCTTTGTGGAAGTCACAAAATTGAGAATGATCACACTTCTCTAACACAAGACATATTTTCTTTCTAAAAATGAGCCAGTTTCCTTTCAGAAATAAGTCTGGGTTTGATTTCACATCCTTTTACTTTCCCTGGAAAATGAGTACATTTCTGCTTGGAAATATTCTCATAAGTGAAGAAATTCTCGAGGAAATTAAGTGAGCCACGTTGAGTTTACAGCGAAAGGCAAAAGTAGCCCAGCCTTAGACTGTGAATATACTATTTGACATACACTGCCATCATATATATTTATAGTTCTTAATTTAAAAAAAACTCCAAATATGCAATTGGAAGTATTTTATTCTTGATTTACACCTCACCTTCTTCTTCTCTTCCTCTTACCATTTAATTGACCTCTAGGGTGAAAGGTGGTATCTGTCAGACAGTGTTTCACAAAGTAATTATATGATCCCCGTAACTACTTGTATGTCATTTACTGCTACAAGCTCAGTGAAAGTCATATTTTCCATATAGCAAACATGCAAGAATAGGGACTAGTGCTTTCAGTATCTGGATGATAGAGTTGGAATACCGTGGTCACGTAGTATGTCATGCTGTGCACAATCTTTTATTTGGAGAAACATTCTTCTACATACTAGTTTTTTTCAAAAGCCACTCTCTTATCTTTCTTTAAACAGACATATTTTCCTCATTAAAGAATCTTTCCTTCCTTATAGGCTTTTTCTTCCTATAATTTTTATTTTACCATCCTTCTACATTGACCTTTCTTTTGCCGCCATGCCTGAAAGTTTATTATCATTCCTCGTTTGCCAGCACATGTTTTTGTGGATGCAAAAATTACAGATGGACATTTTGTTATACTTATTAAAGGTATGAGAGATCTACTCGTTACAACCTTATCTCATTGGTATACCCTGAGAATTACAGAAGTTACTAAGACTGATGAGAAAAAATACTGCAAATTAGAATAAATGGACAGAAGTGAGTAGCCTCTAATGGCAGCGTGTAGACAAGGTTACAGAGAATCCTAGAAGCTGAACGTGTTCCCACTAAATGTAGCTGGAGTTCTCCCACAGGCACTAATGATAACAGACCAGATCCCAGGTTTGCGGTGACATTATTATGCAAGGAGAAACTGTGAAACTTGCAAACATGCCTTTAACCATTAAATTGATAAAGGACATTGGTATTCTTTAAAAATACTAAATATTAATTTAAATCCTATCTCTGACTCATACAACTATAAAGACTCTTATTTAATACATAGAAATATTAAAAATGTTCCAATTTTTTATCTTGGCTTTTTTGTTACCACTTGCTAAATGAGGTTGAATGGGGTAGCAACTATTTTCCATTTAACTTTTAAGTAAGTAGTACTTTTCTCCTCTCCAAAATTCCAGTGGTAATTCCACTATTAAGAAAACTTTAAATGGCTAATCTTTCTGAGAGTTTATCCCTGTCTCTGTGGAATCAGTAAGAGAAGTGAGTTTATACCTCAATATAAATGGAGTTGCAGCCTCTTAACTAGTCTGTGGCTAGGAAAATTCACTCAATTTTACAGAAAAAAAAAAAGGAACAAGCATAAAAAGTACTCGGAAAAGTTAGGATATGGTATCCAATAGAATTTGTAGGGCTCACATAACAGAATCACAGAATGGTAGGAGATGGAAAGGAACTCTGGGGATCATCTAGTCCAACTTCAGTGCTAAAGCAGGTTATCCTAAGTAAGGTTGTGCAGGATCATGTCCAGATGGGTTTTGAAAGTCTTCAGAGAAGACTCCTCAACCTCTATGGGCAGTTTGTTCCAGTCCTCTGTCACCCTCAAAGTAAAATTTTTCCTTACCTTCAGCTGGAACTTCCTGTGTTCCAGTTTGTGCCCATTGCCTCTTGTCCTACCACTGGGCACCACTGAAAAGAGCCTGGCCCCATCCTCTTGACACCTGCCCTTTAGAGATTTATAAGCATTGGTAAGATCCCCTCTCAGTCTTCTGTTCTTCAGGTTAAAGAAACCCAGGTCTCTCAGGCTTTCCTTGTAAGAGAGATGCTCCAGTCCCCTAAATTATCTTCACAGCTCTCTGTTGGACTTTCTCTAGTTCCCTGATATATATAAAATACGGTTTTAATTATCCAGATTGCAATGCCTATAGCCATTATATAGGATAATGTAATAAATATCCTCCATAAGATTACCGATGAAAGGGGAAGGAATTGCCAGGATGACATGTTTTAAATGGTTTAAACCCCATTTTGTGCAGATTTCTTCATCTGCAGAAATGTTTTTGGATTTCAACCCTAATCATCAAAAGGCAATTCAAAGCATTGCATAAATGTTCAGGAAGAAGACTTTGGAGAATGCTAGGGAGGAGAATAGCCAGGAAAAGATTACTGGAAAAGCAGGGCTTTTAGAAGAGATTTTTCAGCTCGTTACTCACTTGGGTTGAAGCCAGAGCAGGCAGATTGCTAAAAAGGAGAATGGGTGAGAACTGGTTGAAGATGAGGAGAAAAAGACTGGAGGATTGGATGGAGGAGAAGGAAGGCTATAGGAGGGGA
>NW_010422802.1:85593-88911 GCF_000710305.1 Buceros rhinoceros silvestris | reverse complement strand
AGAGAAAGTACATAAAACTTGGGAAGTGTTTTGGATGTACATAGGAGTCATAGACCCTAAGATACAGCAACGAGTAGAGATCCAGTTTAAATGCTTGACAATAGACAGAAGAGATTATTTATATCTGTTTTACATTATTCTCTGTTAAACAAAACATTTATTAGATTACATGCCCTATTATGCATGAACTCAATATTGAAAACAATACTACTGTAAAATATTCTTCTGTATTTAACGTAAGAAAATTCTTTTGGTTCTTTCCTTATAGTTATTCTATAGAAAAGAGAAAAACTGCAATCCAGGATTTTTTTGTGAGCAGTATTTGCAAAAGCACCCAAGAGCATGGCATTCCAAATAATTTAATGTTTAGATGTTCAACATCACCATCATTAATGCTAAAATCTCCTTACACCCTGTGCAGAATTCAGTCTGTTTAAGAATATATTTTAAAGAAACTTTGGTCAAAAATTCCAGTGCAGTGCAGAAGCAATAACATGTATCGCAGAAAAAATCTTTTTAGCAAAAGTGTAAGGAGTGGGAATTAGGGGAAGATTTGGAATTTTAGAGTGATATAGGTGACAGTTTAGTTACTTATGAAAGAAAAAACCCTGAACACACAAGGAGTTTTTAAAGGTACTGCCAGATGTAAATGTAAATACTAGACCCAGTTTGAAGGTCTTACCAAGAGTCTGCAGTGATGCTCTGGATGGCTGAAGAAAAGCCATAGAGTACAGGGAGATCAAAAAAGTAGATTTTTGCAATGTGTATTTCAAAGTTTTCTTTTTATCAGTGAAAATTTCATGGCTGAACAATGCCAAAATGAATATTAAACAAATATATGTATTGAAATGTTTTCTGTACCCCTTCTTTACATCACTGATTATATTTTAAAGTCACACATACTATACACGCACATACTATGTATGATAGAAGTTGTTACTTGTCAGAAATATTCTGCCCTGCTTTCTTCATGAGGCCATCTAGAGTTTTCAGTTGCTTGAAGGATGTGGACAACACTTATTTCAGTGTGCCATCTGGTGTTAAGAGAGGTAGACAAGACATAGAACCTTCAAAAAGTGGGCATGAGTGATGAAAATATGATAAAGAAATTACATATAAATTATATAATAGAGTTTTATTTCTTATTCTCTTCTTTAAAGAAACTCTCATCCAGGGAGAAACTTACGATAGAGCCATTTGATTGAAAAATCAGTCACGTTATAAATAATAAATATTGTAGAAAAATAGCAAATAGTTGAAGAAGCTTGTCTATTGAAATCCCTTGCTGAAAGATATTCCCCAGGTCAGTTAGTGACTGCTTCTGAAGCACAAGCCCATCAGAAGAAATCAAGGGTTCCACTTGCGACAGGTCTATGACCAATGAGTCAATGGTCTGCTTTGATCTGTCAGCCTGCAGTCCAGGTGAGACCAATGCCTGAGATGTGTCAGTCAGACTCTGAGGCAGAGATTGCCATCTCAATGGACAGGACAGAAAATGTGGAGGAAGAAAACAGTCATTTAAGATAGAAAAAGCTGGGTAAGAGGTTGAAGAGAGAAAAGGGAGTAGAACTCAAATCTATCGAGCCCTGCAAGGTCTTGGGAAAGTCTTTCTGGTGCTTGAAGAGTCTTGTTGCTGTGTGCTTCAGAGGAATGCAAGCAGTGAATCTGGGGTGCAGAGAACGTCAAATCGCCCAATTTATGGATTTAAAAAGCAGAGTGCTATTTCAAAGCAATAGTGAAATGTCTTTGTCTTTGTCAAGTGGAATTAATCGTTACTAAGAATCTCGAAGCATTGTTTTGTCTCCTTCTCCTCTTAAATTTATTAGTCTTCTTTCCATATTAGTTTGCAGAAGAACTTTAGAAAACATGATGAGAAGTAACAGAGTTTACAGGGTGAATTTTTGTCTCCTAATCATTTAAAACTGAAGAAATGTCCCCAGACTTTGAAGATTAAGTCATGAACATCCCTGCTTGTCAGATGATCATTGTTAAGCTACTGTAAAGAACAAATAATCACAGTCGGTAAAGCACAGCCAAAAATATCCAAGTCTGTTACTGTAGTGGCAGACTACTGAATGATGCCCTGTCTTGGATGAGTAGCTGTTGAACGGTGTCTGAAGAGCCAGGGGAGTATTTGGTTTATTTATCAGAGTGAGGAAGTTGGCATCAATCTTCAAATCAAATAAAGTCTTTGAAATTATATCTCTACCAAATTTGTTACACATATTTGAGACCTACTGATAGTAGTCAGCCCACATAGGATTGCATTTCAGTAACGTGGCTGATTTTAAAACACCCCAGTGAGCTACAGGAAGAGAGGCAGCAGAAAAAGTGATGAAAGGTTGAGCAGACTGAAGCTCTGATGTCTCTTTATGTCGTGTATATTTGTGGTGAGAAGTGGTGCCATGCACACACTGGGCTTTTCCGTCACACTGGCACAGAGAAAACATGACAGACAGTAATATCCTCTTTGACTCTGAAGGCCAATGAATGCACCAATGATTCCATAGAAACTTGCAGCTCTTAGACAACATCATGTAGATCTGATTTCTGTTATTCCCCAGGAACATTATGGTGATAGGAAAACTTATTAAAAGGGGATAAACAGATGCAAAATAAAGCCAACTTTTCCACTACAGGGTTGGAAATCAAGACATCTGGGTTCAGTTCCCAAGTCTACTCTTATACTGCATGAATTACAACTAGTTAAATGCCTCAGATACTCATCCATCCAAGTGGCTATTGGTCCCTCATCTGCTGCCTTTTTTGTGAATTGTCTTTTAACTGAAGTATCTTTGTCAACTCCCAGGTCTTCAGTACCAGTCTTCTATCTAATTGCAATGCTATAATACATAAAATAAGTTTTAAAAGATCAATATCTTCCTTTATTTTCTTTTTCTGTGTTTTGAACATTTATAAAATAAACTCCTATTCTGATAATTACTATAATCAAAGGTAACACCTAGTTCTATTACATGCTTCACCACTCTAAAGAAAGGTTAAGACTCATTCAAGTACCCATCTTCATGATGCAAAACCTGAACTTGTCCATTAAAAGCAATTATAGAATCTTTTTTTTCCCCTTTAACTAGTTTGATACTTCATCCAAGTATTTACAAGCGAATGTGTTTTGGTAAAAGAGCATTTTGAAAGAGCTGAGGAGTGATTTCAGCCAAAATCTTGTTTCCTATTGCCATGTGCAGTTTATGTCTAGTGTTTCAAGTAGTTTTTATTGTCATTTTTTGTTTGTTTTCACTGCTAGTAACTAGCTAAGCAGCAATAGCCCTGTGAGGGCAGTAATGTGTTACAGTGGATGCT
>NW_010422802.1:78676-85470 GCF_000710305.1 Buceros rhinoceros silvestris | reverse complement strand
GAAAGAGTCACAAGGAAGGGAAGGGGGAAGTGGGCAGATACAGACAAACTGCTATTTTCTGGAGTATTCCCAGGTTCAGAACAGTGCAGTGGGATCCATTCCAGGATATTTTAGCTCTTTCCTAGTCAGGAAGAAATAATTCACATATAGTCTTACAGTTGCTACATACATGAAAGGTCTAACTAGCTTCATCAGCATCAGTGAGGACCTGTGGATGTCAGCAGTAGTGCACAGGTTTTAAGAGCACTATTTTTTTCCTGAATGTTGACTCCTCTGTTTTAGCTGCTTATGCTTATGCTTATGCTTATGCTTATGCTTATGCTTGTGCTTATGCTTATGCTATGTGTGAGCATTTCACTTTTCTTCTGGTTGTTCTACCGTGTCCACTTTTTCCTACTCTCTTTCTCTCTGTGGCTATTGTCATCCCTTATTTCTCTTTTGTGTATTCTCCCAGTTGTGATCTGAGTTGGGTGCAGGGGATCAGATGTATCAGGATGCCCAGACTATTTTGGAGAGGCAAAGATGAAATTGTGTAGTGGAAAGTCTAACCTCGTGGATTTTGAATAGCAGTGATTGCTCCAGCTCTGCCATTTGGAGGGGCTACTGTCTGCAACTGAGTGTCATCCTCCTCCTCCCAGTATCAGCTGAGCAGCTAGTGTCAGCACTGCATCTTCTTCCAGCGGTAAGAAGCCAAGACTGCAAAACTGGCCAAGAATCCCTTTTTAAGCATAGAGCAGGCAGAGCTTTCTCTGCCTATATGGCTCTCCAGCACGGTCCTCCTGCAGCTCAATCTGGGTTTTGACTTCCCTCAGCTCTCCTAAACAGTCACCCCCTGCCTCACTCTCCTCTTGATGGCAACAGTTATGCCCTATAGCAGCAATTTTTAAGGATTATCCTCTACCCCTGCTGGCTAGGCCAGACAGGAGGGCAATTGCTCAGAGTAGCTGTTCTCCTTCCTAGCTGATGCATTACACTTGTTTTCTTTTTTATGTACGCTGGCATGACTTGCAAAGTGTTATTTTAGTTGCAGTCATGACTAAAGCTAATAAAATGCTATTATGGTTAATTATATTCACCGGCAAGGCACTTTAACTTTACATGAAATGGCATCCCAGTAGGCTTGAGTTTTCATAACATATGGCAGTTGGAATGGCAAGATTTTAAAAAACATGTAATTTCATTAGAGTAACAAGAGAACCACTTGAGTAGTCTATTTATGACATGTTTAATGGTGCTGCCATATGGATGGTTTGTAAACAAAAAAAAAACCTACAGAAGGCTAGATGAGGTAAGGGACACATACATCTGGCAGAGGATATCCCAGCATGCTTCAAGCACTTGCAGCTTTAATAAGCACTTGTCAGAACCTTGTGCTTATGAAAAGGTGCAATGATGCTATGTTCATTCTTGCTCATTTCCAGAATTTTTTTTTTAAAGGGTATGAGACTATTACAAATTCTCTTCAGGCCCTTGGGATGTCCTGCTGATACCAAGGAGCTTTTCTCACTGGCTTTGCTGACAAGAAGGCATATATTCCATACTGATCTCAATGCTTCCAACTTCTAGCTAGCTCCACAGTTTTGTGGAGATGACCTTTCCCACCTTTTGGGTACCTTGGAAAATTATTTTGGGACACCATGTTATTAATGGGATGTTCTAATGTTAATCTATGGTAGTTAGCTTGAGCCTAGTCAAGAGTATTTATCTGTGAAATCCAAAATAGTGTTCCAAAGGTTTACAAGGAAGCAGGTGACAGAAAGTAAAATTGTGTTTATCTACAAGATCAACTGCAGGAGACCTGTCTCCTTTTCCGTGCCTAGCTGCATAGGTGTAGGTGCTCTTGTAACCCCACAGCACCAGGAAGTTTGGTTGTGTGTGCCTCAGAGGGCATTTACAGGAAACATTCCTCAGTCTGGGATGTGTACAAGCTTCTGTTCCTCTTTACCCAAGGTTTGTCAGAGGGTTCATGCATGATCATATTTTCTCCCTTCTCAGTTCTCCTTCCTCAGCTTATTTGGCCTCAGTTTGGAAGATGGTTATGAACTTCTAGGCTCACGAATTTTCTCAGTGTTTTGGAAATAACTGCCATGTCTTTGACAAACTAGATATTTGAGAATAATTCTGACAGATCCTTACCCGTAGAAAAGTGATGTTTTTCTTTATGCCTGATAAAGTAATCTGCAAATATGACAAACTGTCTCTGTTCTCCAGGACATACAGCTCACTTTAACATGCAGTTGGCAACCATATTTTACAGAAAGTACGCTGCTACTGACTCCTGACTCAAATTGTATGTGATGATAAATAATCACTACAAGGTGTTAATCTCCAAAGACATATGACTCCATCATAGTCTCGATTTTTAGATACACTGTAATAACAGATTTTAAATACTGTTCCAATAGTATTTATATCTGTTGTCCAATATAACCTATTTTCACTTGTGCTGTTGGAGCTTTGAGTGGTTCCAAGCAGGTCTGTCAATCAGGCAACAGACATGCACAGGAAGCAAGGAGAGAAATTAATACTCTATGGGTAATACTGCATTTGTAGGGAATATGGAAGCACAGGATTAGGCAAATGCATATGTGAAGTGGAAGACAGCTGTAGGTGTTCTCCATGGGCACTGAGGAACAGGGAAGGCAGACACAAAAATAGCCAGATGAAGCAGGTTAATGGGGTGGAATTTGCAGAGTAGGAAAAACAGACTGAGGGGGAATGGGAAGGAAGAGTCCTTCCCCTGTCAGCACAGCACAAAAGGTGAAGGTGGGTAGGAATAAGAGCAGCACAAGAGTTAGGGACACTGACAGCTTGGAGTCCTCAGAAGAACTGAGATGGTCATCAGAAGAACTTATGGCGAGTCATCATGAAGTGAGAAATCGGGGCACTTCTGTTCATTGTGGAATAAAGTCCTCTTGTTTTTAGTTTCCCCAAACTATGTTTTGCCCTTTAAATGGGTGTCTTCAGGGCTCATTAAAGAGCAAAACCAGGAACACAGACTTGAGGAACACAAAATGTGAGCAGATGTTACGCAGTCTCTCATGTGTGTAATTCTGCCCTGGTACCTGCCGTGTCAGTAGTGACCTATAATAATAACACCTTCGAACTTTCACTTCGGTGTTCCTTTTAACCACAGACTGCAGCAGTTTGGGACTGTGTGAAGACTTTGTGATGGTGACAACTGGAGACTGGGATTAAACTACTAAATTCTTTTTAATACCAACCAAACATAGGATGCAAAGTCTCTAGAGGCAACATACCTTGCCAACTCTGCTTTTAGAAATATAATTTGCCAAGAAAAAATCCACATTCTATATATTTCTTTTAAAACAAAGAAATATTGAATCTTGTCAGAAGCTTTCAGCTAAAATGAAGTTAATACATTATGAACAAATTTTTACAGTATGTTTCGACATTATTTTTGCTATACACTCTAGACCTATGCAGAAGCTTTACTATGTATTTTCTCTTTAGGAATGGAAAACAGTCAGCAACTTTAGGGATTCATTAAAACCAGAGAAGAAATAAATTTTCAGTGTAGATCAGGATAACAGTTCCAACTGAAGAAACCTTTGTGTCTTGTTACTGTGAAGGGGGCATTGCTCAAGACTGCCATTCACACAAAAAAACAAGCTTACAAGCTTAACAAATTAAATCATTCACATACTCCTTCATAATCCTAAACCATTTCCTAATTACTTTGTTTCCAAAGACCATTTTAATATCTCAAAAGGAGATCTCTTCTAGGAAAGGTGGGTGCTTCTTAAGCTCTTTCCTTTTCACTGTAAAGCCAGTTTGCAATGTAAAACTGACCGCTCTAATATTTGATCTGGGAAGGGAGAAACAGGGATTTTTAACATGAATTTAGAGTTTTCTTACAAAGAACAATGAATGATCTTGGGGTACGGGACATTTTTGAACATTTTGAATGTGTTTGTATCTGAGAATCATTCTAATTCGTGAATGCTTTGTTTTCTTTTCTGTCCTGCCGCATTATGTTCTGGCACATTTCAGGTACATAGGGATCATCACAGAGATGCTGATAGCAAAATTTCCATTTCACAAATAAGCCAAAAAAGGAAGTAACAAGAGTAGTGTTTCTCTCCTAACCCACACAGAGGGCAAATTATAGAGGTCAGACAAGGATAATAAAAGTGTTTGATTGACAGCTGACAGAATGCCAGTGAAAATTTCTCTCCCCCGTAGGATATTGTTTGGATAATCTTTGCTGATTTAATACTTTATGGAACTAGAGATTTTTCTTTTGTCTGTATGGATATTTTTTGAGGGGTGGGGGTTGCACTTGTCAATTGCACATCAAAACAGGGTGGATAGACAGGGAAGTGAAATGTAAACAACAGCTCCAGGTTTGTTTTTCTCCTTGGGCCGTTGGGGATGTTTTTGTACATGAAGGTTAACAGACCCCAGCAGCAGCCTCCATCAGTTCTTACGGACGTTTGACCGCTGCTCCAGTACAACTCGACTGACCACTGTGTTATTACCTGGTTTTGTGTCCTGTAGTCCAAAAAGTCTATTCTGAAGTGTGACTGTAAAGCAGCATAATGTGCTTACCTCTTCACCATATTTGAAGACCGCACATTTGCCTAGAAACATGTGTATCATTGTCCATTGGTGGGCCCATCATTTTGCCACGAGGTCCACTTGGTCATTGTCTGTTTTATACACTTACAAAGTTTTTGTGAGCACGTGCTGATGTCCATTCCAGGTGAGACCTTCCACCCAAATAGCGAGTGTCCTGATCAAGCTGGGATAACCAGTTGTGCACGCACACACATGCGCACAGAGAACAGAATCCAGCCCAGCACATGGCATCGCTGCCACAAGTACTCAGTTCAAGGGACTTCATGTTCTCGGGTTCCTCCAGCCCCAGCCATCATGATTTTCTATGCCTCACCAATGGCACTGTTTTCTTGGAGCGGCACTGCTTGCTTGGAGGAGCACTGCTGGTCAAACTCAGGATCCTTGTCCCCATTTGTCATATGAACATCCTTTAAGTTCAGCACTGACTTATGCCTTGCAATATGGGTGAAATAGCCAAGTTTCCTCTCCCAAGGTTATGCTGAGCCTTCAATGCAAGAAAGAACAAAATGCAAACAAAGTAAACTTTTCTTATGGAAGTTGACAGATACAACTCCAAATGCAATGAAGAGGCAGATTCATTGAGTTGGTTGATGCCTTTTGTAGAGACACTATCAGTTTTGCTACAGGAATCAGATTTTCAGAAAATTTTTTGCTCTGACTTCAATGACTCCATATCAAATTGTCTTGGTTTGCAAGTAAAAGGTAATGCTCATCTTGTAAACAAAGACGGCTCTGAATGTTAAGACACATTTTCTTTCCCCAATATTAATATCAGGAAAGAAGGCTCTACAGAACAAACAGTTTAACCTGTGGAACTCCAGTTGTTTCAGATAATCCTTCATGGCATGGACGTCCATTGCATTTGATAAGATATCACCATTGTTACTGACTGAAACTTAGTAAGTATTTCCGAAGCTGATGATTTGTAAAAGATTTCAGTTCCTTCTACTGAATAAGCCTTAGAGTAGAAAAGAGCAGAAGCACATCTTCCTAACTATGGATCTAGCAGGGACTACCCTGAGCACCCTTGATCTATCTACACCAAAGTTGAAATGGACTGAAGAGGTAAGGACAGCTTCACTCTGAATTGTACCCCTTCGAGTATCTTATTGGAATTTTGATACTAAAAGGAGACTTGCATAAAAAAGGAAATTACAACTACTACTTTCAAATGTTTATGGATATGAAGAATCCTGGTGGAAGAGTGCCTTTTGAGTTTATTTGTGAAAATAGTGTGTTATTTAAAGAATGGCAGAAACGAAACTATGCAGTTTCACATCAGGTTAATTTATCATGGAGGGGTTTTTTTCATTAGCTGAGATGGGGTTGGTTCTTGAATACACTAATACTGCAGTTTACTGTAGTTTTGGAGATTACTCCTTTAAAAATACATCCAAGAAGCCTTTCGTATAGCCATGTGCCCACAGAATGCAGTGAGACTCACTGGCACATCTGTGACCTGGTGGTTACTTTCACATAAAATATGATTTGAGTAGACTATGAGTAATTCAAGTGCATATGAAGTTTTCTTCTGTCTAAAGTACAGCGTTAATATTGATACGATATTGGACATCTTGAATCCTTGTCAAGAAAATGTACTCTCCTTTTGTCCTCTTAGCCCTTTCTGCCTGCCTTATGCCCATTTCTTTGTGTCTGAGGACATCCCTGAGCTGTTTTTCTTTAATACTCTATGGAAAGTCAAATAATAATACTTGTCATTTTATTTGTGCCGTTCTCAGCTGCATAGTTAATGCTCTTCTGCTTGATAGCATGCCATTGCTTTCTGTAATTATGGTTCTGCTTATGCCCTTGAGGAAGAACATCTGCTATTTCCCACTCATGAGTTACATTTCATCCTTTCATTTCCTTGGCATTATCCTGCACCACAGTGACGTGGTGGTCTCTAACGCCCTTTGCAGCACTCTTCCTTGGAGTTCTGTACAGCAGAATCCTCAGCCATCTTCCCTCATCTTTTCTTTCCTTTCCTTCACCAGCTTCTTGTGCTGTTGTCCTCGATGTGAACGGTGCGTTCACTTCTCTGATTCAGCTGGGAGGGAAAGGGCAGAGATGTGCAGGGAGCAGCTAGGACAACCTGCCTCGGCTGGGAACAAATGTGCAATGGAAGACCAAAGACAAAATGCTGCAATTCTCTTACCAAATAAAAAACACTGTAGCCTGTCAGGGTTGTGCTA
>NW_010422802.1:75315-78559 GCF_000710305.1 Buceros rhinoceros silvestris | reverse complement strand
GAAGAGCAAAATTCTGCCAACTTGGCATATTATTCTCACCATATTTGTTGACTCTGTTGTTTGCTGTTGCATGTAAATCATCTAAATGATCCTCTGTTGATCCTCTGTTCTTGCACATTTCTAATTTTCTTTTAAAGTGATTTCTTGATATGAACATGAAACAATATTGTGTAGGAGGAAAATTTTGAGGGATAATATATGTATTTCTGGAATAGTCAAAATTAACTGTTTGGGGTTTTTAACAAAGTGATAGATCCAGAGAGGACAGTCATATCCTTGACTCTGTCAGACTAGCTCATCCAGTACAGAACTGGCTGAAGGCCTGCCTGCTTGAAAAGCTGCTGCCATCCCTCAGCAAGCTGGAGTCAGTGGAGCAATCTGAGAAAGGCCAGTTCTAGTTTAGGGAAGAGGGAGACTTGGCATCCTGACCTTCTGGGGATTTCTTCCTTCCCTGGCTCATCAGCTCGGCATAGTGATTTTTGAAATAACACAATGGCACTATTGTAATAAAAACTGAAATATTGTTGCAGTGAGATCAGCTGGCAGGTATGTGATGTCTCCCAGTAGCTGAAACGGGAACTTAGTATGAACATACTAGATGAATAGCTTACAGTATCAAGGGTAGTTTTTATTACAATTATAACTGTGCAGAACTGGAAGAATAAGGAAATGTTTTATGTTGAGTAAATGAATTGATTGATGCACTAGCCAATTCACTGTGTGTTGCAGGATTAGAGGGACTGTGTGGAATTCAGTTTTTTTTTTTTTTCTAGTAGAGGATTGTCATAGTGTTTTAAAAGGATACGAGATCCTGTAAAAAAGAACCCAACAAACACCACCATCTTTTACGTTTAGTAGGAGGGGGATAAACCTTAATAGGATGGAGGCTGGAGAGGAGGTGAGGGTGACCTGAGCAAAGTGATAGACACTAACATTGGTTTACTTGAAGTGCATTGACCAAATGATTGAAGTAGGAAGGAATGAGGCTAGAAAACAGCTGAAAAGGCCATGCAGGTGCACCTAATCCTAATCTAGACGTTAGGGGAAAGACAGTTAACTACAAAGTGTCTTACTGGATGTGAGACCAGTCAAGTCCATGCAAGAGCCATGTGAGAAGATGGACAAAACCAGGAACAGTGACGATCTCTTGAGAGATACAATGAAAATTATGAATTTAACAAGGGAAATAGATGAGAAGACCCTACAGGGGAATCGTATTATAGGGGGGAGAGAGGCCTGAAAGCACCATGTACAATGTTTCTTTGCCATGAAAACTGCTGAGTTCTTTGCAAAGGCAATGGATAACTGAGTACAGAATCCTGAAATAAAGAATAAGCTAGAAAAGTATCCATGAATGGCAGTACTGAGACAGGCGTCTCTCTTCATCTTTTACGTTACCGAAATGAAAGAAGTATACAACAGACGTAAATCATGTTGCAGAGACAGAGGAGGAAACAGACAGTGGCTCTTTTGAAAGCAGAGAAGCCCATCTCCTTTATACCACCCAGGAGGCGAAAAGCCGTAGATATATCAGTACTGAAATTCATATTTCAAGAGGAAATGAAGTTAAGAGTTAGGAAAGGATGCAAGGACAAAAGAGAAACTGCTGGAACTCATAGTTGTAATTACAGAAATGTCGTCAGCCAATCTCAGCACCAAGTAAATAAACAAACATTAGTGATGAGGAAAAATGAATGGGGAAGAAAAAATATGGTTTAACAAAGGAGAACAGGAGGATAACAGGAACTGAGAGGCTAAGGCTGGAAAACTCAGAGTAAAGAAGTGTAAAGGAAACAAAAAGAAAAAAGCATAGCAAATGAAATGAGTAAAGGGGAGAAGAGAAACAAAAATAGAAGAGGCAGAATGCAGTATCTATAAACATGCTTAAATACTATCAGTGGCTTGCTCCAGAGCAGTAACAGTGTTGTCTGGGAGTTTTGCTTCCTTTGAAGTGAGGAATGGTGATGGCGGAGCTGGTTATCTGGGGCGTGACATGGGACACTGTGCCATGTGGACACTAATGGGATCACTAGCATCTGATGGCATGTGATGGTTGTGCTGTGTACAAGTGGGAACGTTCTCTTTATCCCCTTTCCTCCCCTTTTGGGAGAGGAGGAAGGCTACTCACTAAGGAAAAGGTTGGGTTTTGTGCACCTGCAAATACACATGCACACACACACACAGTTTCTCGGAGTAGCTTGTACTGCGCTTCGAAGGGGGACATGGGAAAAGTTGCAAGCTTGGGGGGTTTTTTTTGGAGGAGGAGGGAGGGACAAGGGACAGGCGAGTGCTGACATCTGGTGAGTGGTAACAGCTGTGAAGGCCTCAGGGCCAGGGACTTTTGTTTCTGACCTTAGGGAGAAACCGGAGAGTACTGACCACATGGAGTGATTGCAAGGAAGAGTGAGGGCAGAGGGGAGACAGAAGTGGCAGCCCCTCATTTTTGTACCCCGGAGCTTTGGTAATATATCTACGTAAAGAGGCCAGCGCATGTCCGTATGAGAAGTTACTCCTTTCTGTCTGAAGTTAAAAATAACTCTCTTTGGGCCTTGGGGCATTGCACTATAATGATGTTAAAAGGATAAATGATATTAAATGTCTGAATAATGTTGCTAACATAGCTTGTCTTCCTGATCATTTTGTTAAACTACAGTAACAGAGAATCATGTCACCATTAATACTTCCTGCATGTGCAGGAAAGAAGAATACAGAGAGTATGAAATATCGATTGATTTTAGGATGGCGAGTTTTGTATTGAAAACAGCTGGATAACTTACTCTTTCAGATGGCTGGTGGAAACATCACACATTTTTATTGTTGAAACAGAGTGCAAACTATTCAGAGCGATACATCTACATCTGTACTGTATTATACTGTATGCCTGGCTGCTATCATTTTATGGACTCAATAACTGTTCAATCATTATTTTTATTGGGTCTCATAACTCCATAGTTGGTCCACCTGTAGAGTCTGCAAGTTATCAACTTAGTGTATTTTGCCATTGTCTTGTGTCCAGTTTTCAAATTAGAGTAGTTTCCAACTGGACTACAAAGAACCAGAACTCCAGAACTGCTATTGTTACAGATATTTTTGTTTTAACTATACCCATTCTTATTTATCAGCCTTCCAGAAAAAGTTTACTTTTCAACAAAGAGATTTTTTTTTTTTTTGGATGGGAGAAGGGAACATGTACCATGTTCTCCTTTTTATTATTGTTTAACATTCTCACACTTGGTACTTGTTT
>NW_010422802.1:37243-75268 GCF_000710305.1 Buceros rhinoceros silvestris | reverse complement strand
GCAGGAATGGATGCCCAATTCCTGGGTTATAAAATCTCCCTGACATGTTCCTGAGGCTCACTTAGACAGTGCGTGCTCATTCAGACATCAAAGGCATCTAGAATCCAAATTCTCCTTTGAAGACAAAGAGCCATTCTTAAAACCCACTTTGTACATTTTGAACAAGGCCCTATCACCTTTGCTCTCTCTGGCCAGCACTGTCTTGAACAATACCATTTTTTCTTGGTCTTCTCTGTCACGTCTCCATCCCCACATTTTGTTTTTTACATGTCTACCCCCTCTTTCCAAATTTCTACCTTCCTCTGCCTTTTCCATTTTTGTTTCACAGTGGGTATCACCTTCATGTTGCACTTCTGTTTACCAGTCCTTTTCTGATGCATCCCTCATCACTGCCTCTCCAAACTCACTTCCAGTTGTAGCCATATTCGGGACCTCAGCTAATTCCAGACTGTATCACCACTGAGCTCCCAAGCTCATTCCCTTGCTTAGTAGGGCAGATGGTGGACAGATGCCTCCAAGGCAGGGATAGCCCATGACCCTCAGGTGTGCTGATGGTGCCATATAGCATTCCGGTTGTGTGAGAGTGGGCAGCCCAAGGACCTGCAAGATGTCCTGACATCAGGATAGTCCCAGACCCTGAGAACACCCAGTTTTCCACGACTACCGCGTGAGCTGTTAGGAAATATGCCATTCTTCCCTGGTCTACACCTTCTTGCTACCACCCACATCACAGCTCTGTATCGCAAGTTCTACTGAAGTAGTTGGCAATATGTGGCTACTTCAATACTCTGTCAGTTCCCATACAGAAAAGTGTTGAGATGAGCTTTAGGTGCACAGCCAGCCTAGAGGTTGTGATACGGCTGTATTTTCAGCCACCAAAATGGCAGCCTCACTCATTTTAAATTACTTACTCTGTTCTAGCTTCTGTGTTCAGCTGATTTTACAAGTGTTTACAAACCAGCTTCAAAAGTCACAGAAGTTTTATGGACTGGAAGTACAAGTCTGAGCTTTTCAGTGAAGCCTATGGAACTAGATGTTTTCTTAGGCTTTTATGAGAACTAAAATCAGCTGATTCTGTGAACCACCACTGTGTTATTAGGCTTATTATGTTGTCTCTAATGTACCCTGTGGTCTTTGGAGTCCAGGAAAGAAACATCTGGTCCATGAAGGTTTCCATTTGTATCTATTTTGTTAACTACATTAAGCAACTAAATAGGAAAAAAAAAATACTTAATGCAATGAAAACAAAACTACTGAAGCTAAAGCAATTTGAGGTCAAATTAGTCACACAACTGTATAAAATATCACATTTATTACAACCAGCAACCACTCTAAGAGTTTACTCAGATTTAGAGATGACAGTAAACCTTATTCATCTACTCCTCCCCAGCAACAAGCCGTTATCCATGCAGTAAAGATACCTATGTGTCAGTTGCCAGTGAGCTTATTCTGATTCAAAGATCTTTAATTACATAACTAGAGACTAGTTCTGCTTCTCACTTGTTTTTTAAGATTTGGGCTTTGTCCTTTGCTGACATTACTGTACTGCTTCAAGTATGGAGCTCCTTGGTTACCCAGATAGGCTGAAACCATGTTGAGGAGCAGTCAATCTTGCCCATCACACACATGCAAGACATCCTATCTCCACTGCTGGACACATGCCAGACAAATGCCTGAAAGAGTAGAGCACCGAGTCGCACTGACATTAATATTTATATGAGTAATTCCTTATCACATGAGGCAGACTGATCAGTTGTAGATTGTTTTTTATCTCATTAGCAAAGAATTAAATGGTGGTGGGAGCAGTGCCTAAACTTTTGAAACTGGTAGGTGGGATTAAATATAGCTGTCTAAAGCAGGTGAAAAAGACCGTCGAAATGCCTGTTTCTCCTAACTGACTGTAACAAGAATTTACAGTGAAGGGCTAAATTTAAGCAAATCGAATGCACTCCAGAGAGTGGAGAGTGCACTCTAGACTACTCCAGACTACTGAAGCACCCAGCATCTTATATTTTAATAGAGAAAGGGGTTCCTTTCACCTTGATCTTGATTTTTGCTGATAGGCATTTATTCTAAGTCCAAACATTCTTCATATCCATTTAAAAAGCATTTTCAGAAAATAATTCAGCCACTGTCTTAGCCATCCACTTTCAGCTGAGTGAAAGAGCCTTCTAGAAGCTCCCATCTCTCTTCACTGAGTATAGTGCAAGCTTGGACAACTAGCTTGATTAGACACATGATTTAGAGAAAAACGTTATGTCTAGGGTGTATTTTAAGGTATTCTAAGATGTGCAATATATAGATGCTTTTTCATAAACATTTTCAGGGAAAACTCAGAAAAGGCAGGAATCAGGGAAATGTGGATGGATGGGAGGCTGACTTCCTCTGGAGGCAGGAGCTGCAGGAGGAACTGGATTCCATCATGGTCCTGGAGACCCGAGAATAAGTGGACACACTTGATGTTCAGAAATTTAAAAAGATTTGCACATGAATAGAGCTGCATAAAGTTAAATAACTGTATCAAAAGGATGTAGAGTGAAATTTTAGAAGATGTATTTGATACCAACTCTTTTCTATCCTCAATGTCTCAATATGGCCCTCAAATGTGACTTACAGAAACATTTCTCTATGTGTTTGCTACTTGAATTGCTCTGTCATGTTCATCATAAGAAAGGTTTGTGATTTTGAAGTTATAAAGAGTAGTGAAGTTCACAGGCATGAAATTTTTATCTAAGAAGAAACCAGAGAGGACTGGAATGGCTGGACAAACCTGGACAAAGACAAGTTTTGCTGTGCTAAAGCTAGAAACAACGTGTATTTCCCTCTGTAGAAGAAATTACAGCAAGAAGTCAAACCATCAGGTTTGCACAAGCAGAACAGGAAACTGAAGTAGTCACCAGAACACCTGGAATAGATATATTTCCTTGGAAATTTTATTTCTATGTTAAATAGTCAAGCCTTCAGGCTTGTGTAAAAATGTCCGGTAAACTTGGCTGTCAGTCTGCACAAACTGTTTTAGAGAAGGAAAGTAACAAATAATAGATGGGTCCATAAGCCCCATAATGTTGTTAGAATTAGTGGGAAACTAAATCTTGGTGTCCATGAAGGCTATTGGGATAGCCACTTTACATCATCAGTGAAAACAGAAGGTAGCTCTATATATATCACAGGTTTCAACAAAAATGGCATGTTAACATGTGCAAATAGACACAGAGGCCTTGGCCTTAGTCCATGGATTCAAAGGGTTTGATCTGCTTATCTGGGCTAGCTTTAGCTGGAACTGACTGTAAGACATGTATTTGCATTCTCAAATGAGTTAAATAGCCATGACATTTTCTCTTCAGTTGCAAACACATAACTTACAAATTGAACACCTGACCACTAAGATTGATAGTGTCATGGAGGACAGAATGGTGAGCCAAGACCTACTGGAAATTCCTTAAATAAATACAAAAATGGCCTAGGGCTTCTTATATTTTCATACTGCTATGGCGTTTGCAATGTTTAACAATAATCTAAGGGTACACACATGGCTGAGCAGCACTGAGTACTTTTGCACTTTTCTTGAGTATGAAGTTTGGTAACTCCTGTTGAAGTCGTGTCGGGTGGCATCTTCACAGGGCCATTTCCCTCTTGCCCGTTGCCCTGTGAGGCAGCAACCTCAAGCCTGGGATGTGAAGTGTCCTAAATAGTTGCAGCAAGGTCGGTCAGACCTCATCCATCAGGCAGTATTTTCATTTCCTGGGGACAAAACTCTCTAAATACACAAGTACTGAAAAAGAATAATGAGAATCTTCGACAGTGATGTCTCCCAGTTAATATGAATGGAGTAAACAGAAAAAGGCAGATTATATGTGATTTTTTTCAGCTTTCAGAAAATTATGTGGAACTACTATCTCACATGTTCTGGACTTATGTGGTGGATTTATTTGCTGGCTTGTTCAGGATATGTTGGCTTAGACCAGAAATGCCATTTTTGAAATTGCTCAATTCTGCTTACTGGCAGGAAGGCAGAGCTGTAATAAACTGCACCTTGGAAAACTGTCGAACTGAGCATTTCAGAAATGTCAGCCGTAGGAGGGCAGCTGAGCTGCCGACCCCATGTGTGCACCCCTATGCACTTCCACTGCCCCAGTTATCACCAGATGGGGGAGGGAAGGAAGGTGAAGAGGACAGAGGAACAGGAGCTCCTGTACACTGGTGGAAGAGGCAGAGGAAGAAAAGGCATGAAGAAGCCTGAGTCCTTTGTTTCCAGGTGAAATCTGTTTCCTTCCACTCAAAAAAATGACTTCCAGATCCTTGCATTATCAAAGGCTTGAAACAAATGCTGAGTTGAATACCCCGGCAGTTTTGAAGGTCAGCACTGTCATCAGCTTGGCTCTGAAGATTTTAGCATAAAAAATTAGTACAATATTTGATTTGAATGCCTCAAGAGTAAAGCTATTTTGGTCTTAAAATGTTGATGATCGACTGTCCCTTTACTGGCCCGTGTACCTCATTGTACAAAATCTCCTACCTCGAGTTTTTTTCTGAGAATTAGTGAATTAATTAATTTTTGTCGAAAAGGCTTTGTCTGAGTTCAACGTCATGTAATTCTATTTAAATAATGTGCAGACAAATGAGACTCTTTCCAGTAGTTTGCTCTGAAGTAGGCAAACAGCAAAATACCTGGGGGTGGGGGGTGGGGGGTGTGGGAGGCAACTTAAAGCTCATCTCATTTAACAGATAGCAGTAAGTATCTTTAAAATGATTGGCTTATTATGGACACTTTAACCATCTACAGAAAGCAGCTTTCCATACCCACAGCAAGGTCATTAGTGAGGGAGGGAGACAGGGAGGGAGAGAGTGAGCTGATACCACAACCAACTTTTCTGTGCAGACACTGAGCTGGAAGCTGCACGTTTTGACAGATTTCCCTCAAAATAAAGATTTGCATTACTGTAAAGAAGGAAATGTTAGTTGCAGTGGAGAAATAAGCAAAGGAGAGTCCTAGCTTTGAAGAACTGACAAAATTTAGACCTACATAGGTGTAGATTTTGTTCCCATTGCAAGAAGTTCAAAGAGATATATTGCTACTGAGTATGACAGCAAAAGTAATATTGCCACTATGCTCCATTATCGTTCTGTACAAAATCAATATCAAAACAACTGAAGTCTAGACACATAAATGTCAAACTATTTAACAAGAAGCAGTTAGTGCAGAAAAAAACACTTAAATGGCAATTGAGGTAGTCTGATGGGTCTTAAAGTAGCTTACCAGGATTTATGTAAGATAAAAACAGTTTAACTAAGCATGTAGAGCAAAGCCTGGGGGCTTATGGCTAAGAACAATATCAGAAGAACATCTAAGCTCTTTATAGTACCTGTCTGGTCCTAGTACTTGGATGTTTTGTCAAAGATGGAAGGCCTGCTAAATCTCCTAATTTCCTCCTTGATTTTAGGTTTTAAGTTACTTAATAAAATTACCATTCACCTATTACTCACAAGATAGAGCACTTAGTTCACACAAACACATCTGAGTTATTCTTGCAACTACTATGAAATCTATAATTTTCAGAGTGCTTTCTGCACTTTTTACATGTCATTCCCTATTGAGAGCTGACAAGGAGGTTGTTAGCAAGTAATATCCTCCGAGAAATGGAATTACGGAATTTTGGAGTGACATGCAGCAGAAATTAACACTTAATTAAAGTACTAGATTGGCTGTCCACTGACACTCATTTCAGTCAAGGAAATAAGAAGGGTGGAAGAACTGGCAAATATAGAGGCATTAACTTAAAAATTACCCAATATTTTGTTCTTAAAGATTAGCTTTTAATTCAAGTGGCTTTCTTTTGACTTTTCGATAGACCTGTAATAAAAAAAGAAGATGAAAAACAATTAGGGCTTAGGTGGAACAAATTTTTTTATTTTGGTTCACAATAAGTTTTTTATTGGTTCACAGTTTCCTTGTTGCTCTGTGAGCAACCAAAAGCTGTCTTGATTCTGACATGAATCCATTTTTTTTCTGATGTGGTCACAAAACAAAAAAACTCCCATCATTAACACAAATGAAACTGAAATGAAACCTAGTTGGGGCATTGCTGTGCTCAAAAAACCCATACCTTCAATGCAAATAGAACTAAAGGAGTTTTTATTAAGACATGCTTCATTTAAGAGTCTTCAGCAGAAGTCATTAACAGACCTCTTTAGCACAGTGAAGTCTGTGAGGAAATTTGTTGCTGGTTTCCCTTACTGAAGGAGAGGGCCTGTGCTTAACATAGACAAACTGATCCAGTAACGGAATAAACATGAAGCGTATTAGAAAGCTATTATAACCTCAACACCAGATCTTCTATGTTTTCAGTAGTGTGCAGTATTTAAGACAATTAAGGCAATTCACAATATACAACTTAAATACCTCATTTGTAGTATTCAACTTGCCAAAATAAGTAAGTTTCACGGGTTAGGGCTGGGCTGGCCACTAGACAAGTAACAGATGCTTTCTATTACCCCGCGCCCCTCCCTTCCCAAAGGGGAAAGAGAAAGGGAATAAGGGAGAGAGAGAGATTTACAGATTGGAAAAGAAAACTAAAACTGCTTTAATGAGAATAATAATTATAATAAAATCATATATATACAAATATATGTAATAGTGATACCAAACCCAAGCCCCTGATGGCAACCACGTCTCCATCACCACTGATTCCATGGGCAGACCCTGGGAAAGGCTCTGGCTGGGCTCAGCAGAAGAAGGGAACCAAATGCAGGAGCTGGATTCCAGAACTGGATTCAGGAATGCACGGCCTGGGATTGAAGGCAGAACGGACAGAGTCCTCCTCAGATGCCAGCCATTGAAGAAGAGACAAGATGGAGCTTGACCCTCCTGATCCCTCGGTTTTGTACCAAATATGACTTACATGGGATGGAACACCTTGTTGGTCAGTGTAGGGTCACCTGTCCTGTCCTCTCCTCCCCACAGCTTCTCACTTACTGCACCTCCACTGTGGGACACAGGATTTAGCAGTGACCTTGGTCTCCAAAGGAGAAGGAATAAGCAAGAGCCTTTCTGCACATCAGTCCCTGGCAGCAACTGTAAACATCAAGTGCTGTCACTTCCAGCAGCAGACAACATTGACTGCAAAAAATATGCCACTAACTTCACAAAGTGCCGTCACTGAGCAGACTGAGCTGGAAAGTGAAATCACTGAACAGAATAATTTCTGTTCTAACTCAAACCGGGACAATAAGAATGAAACAATCACAAAACGGCTGGTTCTGCAACGACTCTTGTACCTTGTTATGCTTTTGCTGTATCCTGCCCAAGAGGAGAAGATGCAGTAGTGCAGTGGATAAGACACCCTGTTGTAATTGTGGGTGTGTTAAGTGAGGCTCTGGACAGGTGCTCATATTGCCAGCTGTAGAAGAATCACAGGTCACTGACGACAAGAAATGGAAGGTCTCCAGATGTGGCATCAATTATTTTGCTCCTCTCTGCATATTATCTCCAAAAGCAGGTATTTCTGATCTATACCCAGAAGAGTTACTGGCTTGAGGCTGGCTTAGGCTTTTTGAGTAAAAACTTCTCTTAGATTTTTTTTTCTTCAAACCCTACCACACAGCAAAAGAGCAGAAAACTCCTAATAAAATGCAGTGCTTTTTTTAAGGTAACTACTAACTGTCTTGTCTGTTCTGAGTCTTATCATGAATGTAACTGAGCAATGCCTGACTTCTGTTATGACAGCAATCCCATTAAGTCAGTGGGATAATTGAAGGCTTGATGTTAGGAAAAGGTTTAAGGGTTTCGCAATCGTTGTATTTTGTCCAACATTATTGTATTTGGCTTAGGACACCCTGGCATGTTGATGTGCAACTCACTATTTAAGATAGACTGTCTTCTTCAGCTGGTGTGTGACTTCATGGAGGAAAAGAGTTTGCTTTAAAATGGGATGCCGTCCTGGAGAGTAGGATCTGAGTGCTAAGTCCTTTGCGTTTACACTATGTGGATGGCAACTTACACCTGGACAAACAGATTTCAGACATCATGAGTCCCATAAAACTAAACTGTCCAGCCACCAAAGGCAAGTTGCAATGTCTCTGTATGAGTATGGTGTTAATCTGAGAGGGAGGGTGCATCACACTAGAAAAGCCATTTTGCAGCTTGCAGTTTAAGGTCTTCCACTTCAGATTGTATCATTGTACGGAAAAAAATCCCAGAACAAAAGGAATAAGGAGCCCTCCATTCCTCTTCTACCGCTTTGGATGAAGTCCCTCCAGTAAAGCTCAATCCACCTTCTGTACTACAGAGATGGAAGTGACATTAAATTCAGCAAAAGAGAAGGTAGAAATATCTATCCAGGAAGCCAAAACCCATGCTTTCTGCTCATCCCTGAGAAAATTTATGTGGGTAATCAGTGCAGACTGTTTGCTGCTTCCTCCTCTTCCCTATACCCTCAATTATTATTTCTATACAGAGGCAGGATTTCAGCTCAGCAGAAACCCATTAGAGTAAGGAAACAGGCTCCCCATCTGTCTCTCTAAGTAAAGAAACTCTCCTGCAAAAATCTGAACTGACATCTTCCAGGGCTGGGGAGATTAGGTGATAAGAGAACAGCTCTTATCACAACTGAAACAATGAGTTGCTGAATGATCCCAATCTTCACCACACTTGGTTCGGACTGTGATTTTAAATTCTGCTGAGAACTCTAATCACAAATCTTGATTCCTATCTGTTATTGCTAAGAATTCAGTTTTATTCCACAGGTAGTAGTTCTTGCCTAATCATACACATCATTACCAAACCAAAGCTGTAATTTGCTTTACACTCCAGACTACGTGCTCCTCTAAAAGCTTGGGAGCTGGCAGCTCAAGGTGGCACCACCTTTTGTGCCATGGTTTTTGCACAACCATGTGCTTTGATCATAAACCACTTTGGGTACCATCTCAGTAGAAGCAAAAGATATAAGTGACTATAAGAAGGAACGGCATTACAGCAGGGGTGCTCTTAATGTCATGTAAAGATGCAGTTTGCTGAAGACAGAAGTTTAGAATTAGCGCTGTAAGTTAAATTTACTGACTATTTCTAAGTGAAACCAATCCTCTAAACACTTTAAAACTTGCTTAATTTTCAGCATATGCCACAGACTTCAAAGGAGGGTCAAAGTCCAATAGTCTGAAGTAATGACAAGCAAGAAATGCCCTGGAATATTGGCTAGAGAAGAAAATACTATTATGGCAAGTGTTTCTAGGTGCTACATTTACATGTAGCATTTACATTTACAGCTTTTCAAGTTCCTAGCTTATATGCAAATTTTCAATTTGAGAAGACACATAATATTGCCTTTTTAAAATAGAAGTCTGGAAAAAGGCAAAGGAGCCTGGTATTTGTTATGTCCTTTCTTCTCTGATTAAATATTTTTAATCAAGATAATTGTTCTCTGACAAGCAAAACATGGGTGTTAAGCAAATATTCCTTAAAGAAATAATTGCCCAAAGTGCTGTTTTCCACTTCTAGTACCAGGCCTGGTTTACATATGTAAACAAAACAATTTATACTTAGAATATACCCAGACATTGTGTCACTGGTTTCTCCTTCCCTGCAAAGCTGACTTACAGGGCCTCAGGCTTACGCTATTGCTCTGCGGAGAGACACTTTTGTCAGAAAGGGATATTTGTGTCAGAAGGAGCAATGATAGATCATCATCACTGTAAATGTGAGCCAGAACAAAAGGATCAGAAAGGCTAAAAACAATAATTAAAATGCCTTCCCCCCCTTGAATGTGGCAGTCATGATTTAACATCCAAGACAGAAACAAGCATGATTAGAATAGCAAAGAAAAAGTCAGGGATTACAGAAAATCATTTCCTGAGGTCACCAATTTGTAACACACGTATCACATTCACTCAATGCAGTCTGCTCTTTTATATATTTTTTCATATTTTATCATTAATTTGGCATAAGATCTTGAGCAAGAGCATTGGTCAGACTAAAGGGGTCTGAGAGAGGATGTGAACAAAGCAAAGGTGGGGGATACGAAAAATTGAAATAGCTCAAGGAAGCAGCATAAGAAATGCTTGGAAAGTGCTTGAAAGAGCACTGAAAGAGGATGGAGTGATGAGTCTGGAGATGTTTTTTATGTGAGGGATCCATCACTCTGAAACATCACTCTGATACGTCACTCTGGGTCACATCTATTTTCTGTATTACAATCATGTCTTTTAATCACAGACATATTCTGTAAATTACTTTGACCTCGACAGAAACCCTAGAGAGAGAGAAAATTTAGTCATATTGTCATTTTTTTTTTCTGAGGTTACGGTATCTCAAATTACAATCACTTTCACTTGCAATAATTTTTTCTTGAGTAAATAGCCCTCTCTGGCATGTTTCTTTTACTCCTAAAAAGCTGGAGACAAACTCCTGATCAAATGAGTAAATTTTCTACCTATTTCATATGAAATTTTTACAGAATAAATGTGACAAAACAACAGAGTACAAATTATTAACTAAATCTCACATTTCCTGATAAACTATGGTGCCCTTGCTATACTCCTGAAATATGGATAAATTGCATAGGAGTCTTTGATTAAGTTATAGAACACCTGCATTCCTTCGTCAACAAAGCTGGGGAGAGAAAAAAATACCAAACAGGGACCTCAAAGATCATCTGGGCTCTCTTGTTTAGGACTCTTCATATCAATCATAGTCTCAGTGTCCCCTTCAGTGAGGGAGTAAAATGATCGGATATTTCACCTTTCCAGATGACCAGACCCCTTTGCTTTCAAGAACATCTAAGTGAGAATACATTGCAGCTGGCTGCACTATTGAGAACAGTTGGATAATCTTTCACTCTCAAACACTGACAGAGTAGCTTCAAAGCATTCTCCTTCTATCTCTCATCCTTGCATATCGGATTGTGCCATAAGCAACGTGACAGCTGAACATATGGGGTGTAGGTAAGAACGTATGTAGATGGGCAAAGCTGGGTTCTGTCTCAGGGAATTGCTGTGTGGATTTGTGTGTACATACACATGTATTTCTAAGGCATGAAGGGTGTAAAAACATGGGAAATATTAATCTGTTGTTACAAACATAGGTATTATAAGGAAAGACACAGGGTTTGAACTTCTTTCCTCAAATCTTTGGTTGCATATGGACTATTTTAATTTGGTTTCTAACAGTCATTAGTGTGGCTGACATTCATAAGATTTTCAAATTTTGAAACAATTATTTGATTGCTTAGATTACTTCCCTGCTTGAGCATGGGAGTTGGACCAGATGACCTCCAGATGTCCCTTCCAACCTCAACCATTTGGTGATTCTGTAGTCAATACAGAAGTGAGCTGTAAGGTCCAATCCTGACTGAAATTTTAAGGTCTGAGTAAGTAGCATTTGGCATGTGTGTGAGTTCAACAGGCTTAGCCTGCCTCAGTTCTGAACACCCATTGAGCAGGAGGAGGAGAGGACATGGATAAATTCATCTCTTCAGCATGCCTTTGCTTCTGATTTTCTCATGTTTAGAAATACAACTAATATGATAATATCCTACCAGAGCAAAATAAAACTCCTAGGGGATTCAATGCATGACAGGTTTCTTTTAGGATTACCACTGTAGTGATAGCAATGCAGTGATAGCAACACATCTAGACCAGTAGTGCTTCTAAGTGAGCCCTGACCCCTTCAAGTTATTCTCAGAATCTTCTATTTACAAGGCTGGTTTGGGGTTTTAAAGATAGAGCTCTTTTAGACCTCAGTGAATCACATTAATTCTGCTAAGACTCATGAACTTCTTACAGAAGCTCACACAAATGAAAAGGAAACTAGGGCTCAGCATCTTACTCTCTGTCTCACAATCCTCTCCCCTGCAGAATTCTGGTCATTTCAGAGGTGTTACCATTTTTGAGATTTAGGAGGTAAAATGATAATTAAAAAGGTAATACTGCCTTTCATGTAAATCCTAATATTATAGACCAAAAAAAGATCTGCAGTAATTCTTATGCTTAATTCTGATTCTTCCTTTGCAATTAATAAAAATTAGGTGGTGATAGTAACCCCGGTACATGATAGGTCATTCTCAACACACCTTTTGGAGTGCAACAAAAGCAATGAAATTCATGGGTTGTTCAGAGAATCAGCTTGTGATTCTGCTCAAATAAATGACAAACATAGCTTTTCAGATCTTAGAGTGAAATATAGCCTACATGGAGAGCTGGTGTGGTTGTATGAGGAGTACGGAGCAGGCATGTGCTCTATGGGACACAACCCTGGCACTCAGGAGATGCGCAGGTGTGTAGGTCAGATGCAGAGCCAGGAATTGTGAAAATGCTCTGCACCACGGAAGTAGCCACAGCACTCAGCATACCCATAAGACCCACACGGGCCGCTTGGGGTCAGCCGGATGACGAGAAGAGTTCCTATCTTGGAGCAAATTCCAGAGGCAGCAGAGGTATATAGGCAATGAAAATGTAGGCTAAACTGCATGATCTCACCATTGGCTTTGGCAAAGAGCACATACAGAAACCGGGAATTTGGTTACTGCTGCTGGGCAGTAATTTGTTAAGCTGAAACCGTAATTTGTTAAGGTGAAACCATAGTGACATTAATTATGTCTATACCATCTATTTTAATTTGTTATTTCTACTAATTTTTCCAATTATTTTTCTTTACTCCTTTACTGTAAATTATTGCAAATCTCTCCTTAACTGGAATCGTCTTAGAAAAGCTGATATCAGAGAAGTTTGCTGTCTGTATCTTGAAAAGTGATAATATTACCCTTAAGTTAGATATTAGGCAACTCAGAATACAGAATTATTTGAGTGCCAGAAAGGTTTCTTTTGCCACAAAAATTCATTACGTTATGATATCCTTCATTGCTTTGTCTAATGCAATTTAGAAGTTCTAGGTGATGGGTCTTCCTCAGTTATTGGATCATTCCACAGGTTAATAAGTTTTTTTTTTTTATTATTCTTAGACTAATCCTAATTTGTTTCCACATGAAACCAAAAACATTATAAAAATGAGCTAGTCATTTTTTAAGATAAATTTGTCTTACCCTTCCTTTTATAATTCCACAAATATTCCACCAAATTAGGATTTTTCAATTTATTAGAATATTAGTAAACATTGCATAGCCTTAGGAAAATGTTGATTCTATCTGTGAATCCCACCGAAGAAACAACGCCATAAGCTTTCCCTGACAATAAAAAAAGAGGAACTGTACTGTGAATTATTTGTCCAATGAAATAAAAGTTTTCAATCTTTTTGTTATTACTTCTAGCTAAAGAGGTAAAAAAAAGTATTGATTTTTGTTATTCTTTTATCACTGAGACCAGAATTTAAAGGTGGGAGCTACTTTTAAAGTGGGGGAAGGTTGTTCATTTTTTTAAATTTTCCTTTTTCTCTAATAAGTGGGAGAAAAAAGAAAACAAACGAGAAAGCAGTTCCCTCTACCCCCATGTTTCCAAAGGAATAAAACAAAAAAGAAGTAGAAACAATCTAAAGATTTCCAATTATACAATTATTTGATATAACTGGCTTGCTTTCTGGACTGTTATGAATAGAAAAATAACCATTTGTTATTACAAATAACTGATCCTTCACCTCACAATATCATAACCAACAAGTCCTCTGGTAATGCAGGCAGTTCTGCTCCTTCACAATACTTACTCAGATAGCTAACTTGTTAGAAGCTTTCTAGAAATGCTTACAAACATCAGGTCTGAAGAAGCATGGAAGGCTTAAGACTAGCTTAGACATTGTCTCACCAGATTAAACTGCTCACACAGTGAAAAAAAAAGATCTAGAAAATAAATAAAAATCTCCATGCAGGTTGAGGAAAATTAGGGCTAACCAAACAAAACAAGAAGCAAAGGAGCCTTCCAAGAGGGATTACTGTGCTTTGGCACTAGGTTCCCCCTGCTGTGGCCAGCAGTCACGCTTATCCTTGTCCTCTCCCTGGGAAACACCTCTGGATGGGAAAGGCCTTGAGCTGCAAATCGTTGGAGGATGAGTGAGTACTCAGGAGATTTCTTACTCTTCTCTTCTTGCCTTTTCCCCACATCACCACAAATAGATGTTAGTGTTCCAAATGCTTGTGCATGTGCTTCTTAACCCTCAGGAAGGTGTGAGAATGCAGGAGCTTGGTGATGGCCCTAGAAGACAGATCGTGGGACCTAGGGCAGGCTTCACATCCCCTCCCAGTGAGATGAGATGGGCAGAGGGGTGCCTCAAGTCGGGGGATGGGGGTGGGGTGGTGCTGTGGGGATACCAGCTCAAGGGCCAGCACAGATTTGCAGACCATAACTCCTGAAAACTAAATGGCACTGCAGCTGCAGACAGGAAGTGGGCAAATACCTTGACTGTAGAAATTACAACCAAAGAAAACACAGCCAGAGCCATCCAAGAAATTGTCTATTGACTTCAGAAATTGTATGAGAAGTAATGAATGTGGGTTCTCCTCGATGTTCTGCTCCCTTCTGCCCAAGCATGAAGTAAAAAAATTAGGAATGTAGATGACCAACTCTTTGAGAAATTACTTCTGTAATCTAATGGCTAAAGAAGTCTGTTACAGTGCTGGAAACCTCTGCTCCAGTTCCTGCTCCACCAAACATTTGTTTACACAACAGAACAATTCTAAGAACAGGAGAAGTCCCTGCAATAAACCACATCTCTAAGACAAACCCCAGCAACACAAGTGTAAAGTTTGACTGTGCTTCAGATTAGCCTCAGCAGATGTGGTCTTGGTCTACCCCATCCTACAAGAACAGTGTGACCAGCAGGTCTCTGGCTCTTCCACAGCCACATTCAGGGTGAGACCAGAAGTTTCCTCTGAGACCTGAGAGCAGTTCTACCTCTGTTGAGAGAGCATTTTATTATTGCTGCCCGTACCAGTGTCTTGTAACTCTTACTTACAGCAGAAAAACTCCAGGACAACCCCTTGGGAAAGGGCTTCTTGCAAGTCTTTGCCTACTGGTCTTTACAGATGCTGTTGAATTCCACCCTTAGGATCATCAATTTTTTTTCTCTCTTTCAAACAGGTATTTATTTGCTTTTCATGTTTTATTGGTTCAATGAGCCACAAGTTGGAAAGGAGTTTTCTGAGCACAGCAAGACTATGGATGGGCAGAGACCCAGCTGTAGGCAGGGTTGAGAAATCCGTAGGCATCTTTGTTCCTAATATCTTCAGTTCATCATAAAGGTATAGCTGTATTTTTCCATTGCCGATTATAAATACGCCTCCCTTATAATCATCTTCTTACAGACAGAAATATAGGAAATTTATATTACTTTTAAGATCATACTCTAAGTATTATAGGCGTCCACAAAATAATATCAAATATGTTCTTTGAGAGTTCAACTGAAAGTGCCTTAACGCTTAAAATCGCATTTTAAAGGATTTATTTAGCTTTTGGATAAATTAAGGAAATAATAAAGACAACTGTTTTTCATTCCTCACATTCAGTAAATTGAGCTTAGATGATAACTTTCATAGGATAAATGTTAGTTTAAATTATCTGCATTTGACCTTTAAGCTAGTATTAAAATGCTAAACCAATTTATGCTGTTAAAATGCATTGAACAAATTATATGACAATAACTCTTATACAATGTGAAGCAATTTTGATGATCTTTAAAGATAGTGGATGGTATTTATGATAACAGCTCTAAGCGCCTTTATATCACAGCTGTGGTGAGGCTTAATGTGGCAGGAACTGTCAGACTGGATCAATACATGCTTTTCAGGCTTCTTTTGGTGCCATAATCCAGCCCCTGCAAGAAGTGACCTCATGAGCTGCCTAAGCTCTTGTTGTTCTTGTTCTGTTTTGTTAATTGAAGAATATCGAGGCTTATGAAAATGACAAAGCTGAGCAAAAGCTAATTATGAAAGAAAAACAATAAAGACGGGGTGAGTCTAGGTCAGCTTTCAGTGGGAGTCCAGAATCTACTATATTTTTTCTGCCATCTGTCTGCTGGTGTTTGACAGAAGAAACTAACATTTCTTGCATAATAAATTAGTGAGCAAAATCAAGCAAGTATTTTAGCTTTTCCGGAGAAGCCTTTATTGCCTTGAAAAGAAAGCCATCAACTCACTAAGAGGAAGCTGTAGGAGACAGCAAACGAGTTGCAAACAAGTAAAATGCTTGTCTTTCCTATTTATTTCTCTTTCATTTTACCTGTGTTCCCCTCTAACAGCCAGCTCTTCAGCTGCCTCATGCAGCCGGGCACAAAGGCTGTGGGATTGGGCCCTTCAGCAATGCAAAGGCACTAGAACCTTGACTTACTCCATCTAACAAGGGCTGCAAGGATAACAAAAAGTAAAGCTTTTACCGTGAAGGCAGAAACGTCCTCAGC
The DNA here is from genome assembly GCF_000710305.1 of Buceros rhinoceros silvestris. NCBI lineage: Eukaryota > Metazoa > Chordata > Aves > Bucerotiformes > Bucerotidae > Buceros > Buceros rhinoceros. The sequence goes on along the minus strand of NW_010422802.1, from coordinate 58,938 downwards.
AATGAGAGTGAACGGTGTTAGAAACCTCAAGGGAAAAAATAACCCCACTGTTAAAATGATTTTTTACTTTAATTTAAAAGCCTTTTGTAGGGAAGTGCTAGGACAGACAGCTTAGCATGTTCATCTGCTCAGGACTCAGCTGACTGTAAGCAAAAATATGACGAATCCCTCAGCCGATTTCAAAGAGATTGTCTGATACCTGGAGAGAGTCATCAAGTGACAGCTGCAAATAATTGTCTGCACCTTTTCTTAAGTATTTTAGTAATATACAATAGATTGTTAGCCATAAAAAACCTCTCACCAGTACCCCAGTCCTCATGCAAGCACTAATGCTCCGGCAGGAATCCCCTTCTCTGGGTCTCAGGTTTAATCATCGCAGCAATTTCTCTGTCTTTGGAAAACCTCTGCTACACCAAAGCCAGATGTATTTCTTATTGGATAATAGCTCCCTTCTCATTTCATAGAAAATATTGTGCTGAGTCCAGCTGTACATTATATACTCGATATGCAGACACTAAGTTAAAATACGTATAAATGGACTACATAAGTGGCATGTGGTTGATGTTAATGCTAGAGAAACCTAGAAATTACACTAAAAATGTAACCTAAATGTGTAAAAAATACCTTATATTTTTCTGGAGAAAGACTTCACACTGGAGGAGCTTAGGTGTATGATTTTAAATACAGGCTGCTAATAATTTCAAACAATCCATGTGAGTTCATACAAATATATTCCACATCTTTTCTGCAACTAAAGTACTTGGATAAAATGCCACTATGGAGCTATAAGCACAGCTTCCACTTACCCTTAAAATTAAATGTGCAAGTGGAGTTCATTTTCTGTTAAACACCACAAACTCACAGTAACATGCCAGCAGCCCCTACAATACCAAGAGCAGTCCCAACAGACAAATTTAACTGAAGATCTCGCAATATTGTACATATGAACAGAGTAGTGTATTTCTACTTCACATTATAATAAAAAAAAACCTAGTATTGATGTGTTATTATCAAAAGATGCTTAAACCATGGTGATCTACAAAGACAATCCGAAAGAGATCTTAAAAACAATCAGAATGAGGTATTTAGGTCCTATCTAATAACTAAGACAGATATCTTTGAGTTCCGTGAGGACCAAGCAAAGAAAATTGACCTGCAAGTGATTTTTGGCAGGAAGGATTGGATAACTACGCATGGCTAAAATTAAAGCAAGTCTCTTAGAACTGAGGGGTAAAATTTATGCTTTAAAGTTTTTTCTGTTTTTTTTCAAGGCACGCTTGGATTTTGCAGCGGATTTCTGCAAACGACTGGGGCAGCCACAGGAGCAAGCAGTGGGGAATTTTCCCTATGTGTGATCCCTCTGGATGGATTGGGTACATTCAGCAGCAGCAGCCCTGGGCTTCATGGCTCTGCAGCACCACGAAAGAGAAGGGTGAGGATTATATTAAAGAAAATGAAATGGTAAACAATACGATAGAAGGAAAAATCACAGAGAGCAAGGCTGCCAATGCTCCCCAGGAAAAGCTCATACTACCACAGTGCCATCCTCTGCCCGGCAGTCACAGTCCCCCTGCTTGCAGGGTTTTATGGGACAGCCTCACCCTACACAGGCAAGCAGCCTGAGGTCTGCCAACACATGGGGCAGCATGTCTCTGCAGGCATGCAGTCCAGCTTTGCGGGTCTCCAGGGCCATCTGAAAAGGAAAACCCGGGCTTGGTGTTGTCTCAAGTGAGTGTTGCAAGTCTGAACACTTCTGGGAGAGAGGAGCAGTGCCCATGCCTCAGCTTTGCTCAAGTTCTTCATGACTGTGATCCTCACATCCTTCCTCTGGGCTGCAGAAGCCAGTCACTCCGGCCTGCACTGAAGCCAGGGCTCCCCAAAACCCACTTTCCCCCAGCCTTGCAGAAGCCAGCATCAGCCTTTGCATGTGGCAGGTCCGGATCCTGGCCAATAGAATGATTTTTAGCTGCATCTTGTGATGGAGAATTAGCTGGTGTTGGGAGCAAGCCTGCTCCAGCCCATCTGTGCTGAGGCAGCCCACCCACAACAGCAGTGCACCCGCTCAGGGGAAGCAGGGTGGGCTTGTCTGTTTTTTGTGGGTTTTTTAGCTTCCCTCTCTTAACCCAGCTGAGAGAAATGAAAAGGTTGAGTTTGTTGTGGCATTGTCTTTGTTCCCATGTCTCCTCCTCTTCCCCATTCCTGCAGCGCTCCTTGCTGGGGCTGGGTGCACGTGGCCAGGGAGTGTCTGCCAGGCGTGGGCAATTCTGTCTGGGCATTTCAGCCAGAGCTTTGGCCCAGGAGCTAATTCACATCTCTGGGCAAACTCCCACTGCTTTACTCCGTCTTGGGCTTGCAGGTTAAGAGGAGGCTCAGCCTCAGGTTTCCAGCTGCTGCCTCTCCACTGCAATCTGTCTCCAGGTGCTTTAGGAAACCGCTGCTTTTTTTATAAAGGTTTAGAATTTATTATGAATAGTTCTGATTATTAATAGGATTGGAAGAGCCCACTCATGAATCAAGTCCTTTTTTCCTAGGCACTGCCCAAATTCATAGCTCTTCCAAATAACTCACATTAACAGTGGTGTTTGTTGCCCAGTATTCATGGGCTGAAGAGAACTTACTTCCAATGTAAACACATCTTTAATCTAAAAGCAAATATTGCTTCATGAATCCAACACTGATCACATCTTTTTCCAACATGACAGGAACTGAACCGAGACAGACTTTTTCTTCTGTGCTTATTAAGAAATCCTTTGAAGCTGGTGGTGATCCCTCAGAAAGTTTATGCAGAATAGCCATGCTTAAGGAAATCACATTAGTGTCTGATAAAGAAACATGTTTTAATTTCATTCCATTTGTATTTGAAGAAAGCAAGCAGTGGACAATACCCCACAAAATGGAAGTGCTGTAAGCACTGGTAAGTCAAAGCTCTTCTTTTTTTAATTCAACACATGGCCAAATGCATCAATTAAGGAAGCTCCAGGAAGGAGCAGAAAAGAGCATTAATCGGAGAACACCAGGAGGGAGAGAGAGCAACATGTTAAGGCATCTAAGGAACTGCAGAGAAAAAGAAGTGTCAAATGAAATATACTTAGTGATGTGAAACATACAGTCACCCAACATTGCTTTGCATTATAAAAACTAGAAGATGGCCAAAGAGGAATTTAAGATCGTGTAAAATGGAATGGAATTTATAAAGAACAGGAATTTCTGAAGCATGAAAAAGCAGTCTGCAAAAAGAACTTGATGTGCACAGATATATTGAGTAAGCTGGTTTTGGGTTTTTTTCTTCTTCATGCACACACTCACGCCAAAAATGAAAGCCTGACTTCCACGCCAGACCCTGAGTCCTGATTCTTTGCAGAGTGCGATCAACAGGACCACTCTGACCTATAGCACAGAGAGCAGACCTTAGAGCCCTCAACTGCACACTGAGGAGATGTTTACCCAGGGACGTCTGAGTGACCCAACCCAAGCGAGAAAGTGTTGCTTGTTTATAATTCCGCTGCCTGCCCTGTGTGCAGTCACACTGCGGTGTGCCCAGTGGCCTCACACGGGGCAAACGGGCAGGGACAAGGAGGCACATGCCGGTATTTTACAACTCTGTGTTTTTTCCTTAACATAGTCCTTTTAGAAATGTACCACAGAGTAATCTTCTGGAATTCATTTTCTCATGCTTGTCACACTGTTTGACCAATCAATTGTTTGCATGTAGATATACATATTTAGTTAAATAAATATATTTAATGTTATGTTGATTTATAGATGTTTAATACACACTCAAAAAGCACTGGAAATTATATGCAATGGTAAAGCTGTATATACTTCGGCTAACTAACCTTCTAGATTTGGTCTATATATACTGTATTAAAATCACTACAATTTTTATTAATATAAATATTTTCTTATGTATCCAACTTTAAATAGCTTTTCATTAAATAACTCTTCTAGAATTGAGGGGATTTTTTTTCATCTGTAGACATAAAAAATAAGATACAGAATGGTCAAAGATTTTAATATATTCATAGTAATTTTTAGTTCTTTTTTGAAGCTAAACTCTGTGCACAAAGAAGAGTTGCATCAAAAGCTCACCTGTAAGCTCTTCTAGTCATTTTGGTAATGCACTTGGTTATTTCTACGTGTAACCAGAATACAAGCCAAGCCTCTTCGAGCAGAGTTTGCTGTCTTTGGCTGACTGCTACATACATTCCTCCTCTCGTAGGTTATCTAAGCTCCCTCTGCAGTCAGCAAAATCACCTGCAGAGGATAATTCCTCCAGCATCTTCTAGGCGCTTATTTACAGTCCACTGACTATGAAAAGGGCCTCAACAGCTGTCTTAGGTTTGACACCTAACTTTTCCAAATCAATGGATAAGAAAGACAAGGCCTTCCCTTGCTGTAAGGACCTACATGAACACAGACAAGAGCAGAGGAGGGCTAGTAGGGGGAAAAGTGAAAATGCACACACTGTACACACACATATATACTGCAATTTTTTTATATAATGCTTTTCATGGGAAATATAAACATGAGAAACAGATGTTCCTCTCAGATATACCCTCAACTTCTCCTACTCTTATCTCCTATCAGGGATTTTTTTCAGTGATGTAACAAAGGTGGATAGAACATAATTTTTCTATGACTGGCAAAGAAAATGAGGATTTGTACATTTGAATTTGCACTGGTTTTCTGCCTGTGGAGCCCCGCTGATCTCAGTACCACTTGGCCTGCTTGTAAGCCACAGATCTAGGTTTTAAAAGTTTGTGCCTACCCCATATACTTTCACAGAAGAATATTTTTCTTCATGATCCTTAAGGTTGGTGCTTAAGCCTCTTTAACAGCAAATTATAACAGCAGCAGCCAATGTCAGAAGAGGACAAGAAAGGAGGTTATTGTTTCCTGTCTTTTAACTGCTTTCTTATACACAAAAGCAGGAGGATGAAACGTTATTCAGAGCTGGTTATTACAAGGTAAATGCTTACAAGTAAAGATGTACCAAGACAAAATAAGTGCATTTGTAAACTGCTCATGGCTATGCCGCAAATAATGCAGTTGCCTTTTACACAAGTAACCCTTCACAGCGCATTTGTTCGCCGCGTCTCACGGAACCAATAACACTGTGAGCCATACCTTTTCATGACTTTGTTATCGGTAATCTTTGTTAGCCTGTCTCTCTTCATTCGCGATGTCAAAGTTACAATGTGCACAAAGCTGCCAGGCTCCCAAGTCACACCTGGCCCTCAGAACATATCACACCTATGTGCTTGTATTTAAACTGGCTTCTTGTCACATTTTTGCCTGGACTTTCAAAATGCTCCTTCCAACCTATGAAGCTCAGCACAGAGTCACCATTTTTGTGCAGCAAACCATTTCTGCCTTTCTGCCCCGTTTGATCTTTAACAGTATCTGGCAAAGGTCACTTGGGGTCAAATCTTCCCAAATTACATTGTAAGCTAGAACGTCCCTTTTCTTCAAAATTTTAGAAATGAGGGAAAGGAGAGATAGATGACCTTCAAAATCTGACTCTAGGTCCAGGTGCAAATTAGGCAAATTACTTTTCTCATATCACAGACTCCAAGTCCCAAATTAAATTTTGCAGCCTGGGATCGATTCATGGTACCTAAAACCTGCAGCTCTGGACCTGAGATTGGGACCACAAAAGATATCTTGTTTAGACACATTAACAGAATTCAAAAGTCTGCCTAAATGTAGCCAAGAACTCTCTTAATAACTGAAGCCATGTGAGGTTGTTCAATGTTGTGGTTAGATGAGGATTTTTTTCAAATAAACTATAACTGACATATATCTTTCTCACACTTCAGTAAAACTGGTTTGGGGGGAAAAAAAGAAGTAAGATATGCTTTTTTTCCCCACTGAACAGTATTCAAAGAGTAATCGTTAATACTTGTATTGGTATTTTCCAGCGCCCTTGCTGAATAAAGAGTGAGTTTAAGTTGTACATATTTGAAGTTTTTCTGTTCTTCGATAACATCAGGCAATTGGTCTGCATGTGGGGATTTTCAATGGAAGCAATTATTTCTTCAAGGGAACCTATGATTTCTTCAAGACCGGGAATAGGAATTGAAAAGTTCTGCTGAGCTAATGCTTGTGCCCCAGTGCACAAGAGGGTAAAAGTCGGGCACTGAGCAAGAAACAGCCACAGTCTGTCTCTGATTTTTCTGTCTAAAGATCACCATGCAATGAGACGCAGCTTGTGGATGCTGAAGTGTTGTAGCTCCTAGAAATGCCTCGGGAGGGTTTGGGGGTTTGCTTGGTTTGCTCTTTCTGAATCAGAGCAGAAGAGAGGTGGGAGCACCAAGAAACAAGTGAGAGAACTTGAGCTCCAAAACATTTTCTTGCTGTTTTCTGTGTTGCCTGTTCTCAGCCAGGGAGGAGGACGTTGCAGCAGATTGGCTTGCCAGACCATGCACAATTAGCTGCCAGATTTTGCAGACCAAACAGGTCTGAACTAGGGAATCACCAAGAGCGGGCTACTCATTTATAAGTGGGGCCCCAGGTCCCTTTGAGTGTCCTGCCCTGGTTCTGGGACTCGTCCATTGAACTGGAAGACCAGAGGAAACCTCCACCTGCTCAAAGCTTCCTGGTGCCCCATAAGCTAAAGCTCTACCTCATTCCTGAGAAAAAAGTCAACAGCTCTGGTGTTTTATCAAAATCAATCATATACATCAACCGTGACTATTACACAAGTGATAACTTCAAGCACCTGACTAAATTCCTGGCTCCAGGACAGACCCCAAAACATGTGGTCCCATATTGCTCCATAACAGCAGGATTTGTCAACTACTTTTGAGCAACTGGATGGAAAAAAAAATATAAAAGAAAAACCCTCCTACAAAAAAACAGATTCATTTGAACCAAAGTCAAAACCTTCAAATTTCAAAGGTGATAAGAACAGGCCATGACTGGTCTGTCACTTGTTGTGGTAGACACAAACCACATGTTTGTCTGGGCTCTGAGATTGCTAGTCTGCTCATTCTTCTGGCTCTGGAGTTACAGCAAAAAAAATCAAGGGAAGACAAAACCGCAAATTTTCCTTTCTCACCAGGTTTGAGCTCTTATAGTGGAGGAGCATGCTGTTTTGCTAACTCAGAGCTCTTGAAAATCACTGTAATCTGCAGAGCTGGGACTCCAATCATTGAGAAAAGCATGTGCAGAAATAGTTAGGCACTCAGTAGTTTATTCATCCACAATGAAAGAAGTGATATTTTTTAAACTTAGGATTTCTGCCTGTAGTTCACAACTTTAACAACTGTCGTGTAACACACATGCCTGTAACTCTCATTTTTCCTGGAAAAGGAGGTTGTATGAATGATATGTGCACTGTTGTGGAAATGAACTTTGAGGCCAAAGTGTAGGATTGGTATCATTTTTGCCTTGTCTGTGCCTCACAGCTTTCTGAAGCTGCAGAATGACATGAAAGCCAGCTCTCTGGTAAAGAAAATGATTAGTGTTCCTCTGAAGTCAATAGAAATATGTGAACAGGGCCTGGGTAGATTTGTTTGATTTTAGACTTATACATGGCAACAGAAGTCTGTCTGTTGATCACAGAGGCTGCTCGTGCTGATGCAATTTAATAAAATGGCAAATAAAGGACAGTGAATCTAACAATTTCCCATCTCTGCAAAGGTCAAAGTCCTGCCATCCAGGAAGTGCAAGATGCATACCTGCCCTGTTTTTCTAGTACTTAAAAGGAAAAAAAGATGACCCTTCCAAAAAATAATAATAATAAAAAAGTTACACTGCATAAACTAAACCTGTAGTAGCCTAAATATCATTTGTTTTGCAGTTTAAAGGCGTTCTGCTCAATTTCCTACACTAAAGATAGTTTATGGGCCTAATCCCACAATGTACGGTCATCACTCAGTACACTTCAGGACAGCAATACCTGGCAGGGTGTGTGCCTATGACTGAAGATGTCCAGCTGATTTCTTTGATGTCCATTTTTTGCATTCAGGCCATGTCCATTGGAGGGCAGATCTGTGTTACTCTACACCTATATCTGTTTTCGATTTGAGTTAGGCAGTATTGCTTTATGAAAAGGGATAATTTTTCAAAGTTTCATAGGCCCCCAGGACATCTCAGTTCATGGAGGAAAGGAATATCCCCCTTTCACTGCTTTCCAAATAAGTTCCTACTCAAGCCATTTTTTCTCAGTTGTAATTCATTATCGGGGGCCTCCATGCATGCTGCATCCTCTTAACAGCTCTGTCTGTTACTGTAAAAAACACTGCCTCTAAAAGGCCCCCTCCTCTTTATATGGCATGAATTACTTCTAAGGAGGTCATAGCGGGGAAAAAAAAAATGAGGGATAGGAGGCATTTTGCTACCCTGAGGAAGTAGCTTGTGAAGAAAATGCTTTTCTCCACTGCTCGAGATGACTAGGGAGCCTGGTGGACCCTGGTTTGTTGACATTCATGTGAACATGGTAATCCCTGAGGGCTGGTTGTGCTTCTTAATTCATTCTTCAATAAATATGCTACTGATGATGCAGATTTTGTCCTTCTCTCCCCACTGCCCTCAACAAAGCAGGGGAAAATTACTCAATTAATTGCCTGGCAGTTTCAGGTCGGCCTGGCAAAGGGGCACTGCCCTTCTGTGCCAAACTAGGGATATAAATTCTTCCCTGTGAGCAGAGCACATTACGGCTGTGTGCTGTGAGGCAGGGAAGTGCATGCATGCATGTAATAGGCAGCTGATCATTCCCATGACAGCTGCTGTGGGGGAAAGGGGAAAGGTGTGCCCGCTGCCCCGCTCCGCCGCCACCGCCGCCTGCCTGTGACCCCACGAAGGAGTCACGCAGACGACCCTGCGCCAAGGGGATTTCTCAGCCCGTGACTCACTCTCAAATGAGGACTTCCTCTGATGGATGCTTATATTCAAGGCGGCGAGTCATGTGCTCTGTTAATTTGAACTGTTGGATTCACCAGGTCTGCGATGGCTGGCTGTTTAAAAACACAGTGTGTTTCCAGCTCTGCAACATAGGGGAGCTATCATTTAGTTTTTAGCTCATTGGCAGAAGAAAACACTACATGAGGGTGAGCAGGTTAGATCTGACTGGATAATTACATATTATTTTGCATGAATAGAAATGTCACTGCTAATGACAGTTGCAGTGTGCTCCAAAATATTTGGGTTTAAATAGGTTTGGTCTTATACACCAGATGCACATAAATGTTTTTAAACATTTGTATGCATTTAGTCCATCTGAGTGATTTATTAACTCATATGTATGGAAAGCAGTAATTCTCAAGACTTCATGTTCCTGAAATGACCATCTTAGTCTGCATTAGAAGAAAAGACTGTAAAACACAAGAGGTACCTGTCACCAGTTCCCCTCCCCATTTTTCACTCCTTCCTCTCCCACTTTAATCAGACATTCAAAAACTTTGACCTCTAAACCAAACAGGGCCAAGAGGCTTTTAGCATTGGATCTAACTGTGCTGGCTGAGCTCATCTTCTCAGGATACTGAGTGGGTATGTCCATGTCAATGGTTCAGCTGCAAGACTTGGCAATTGCCAAGAGATCCCGAATTCGTTGTACCAATTACAAGTGGGAAATAGTTACATTTATTTTTATAGCTATATGTAAAACCAGTTAGGTGTAGGAGTTCTTGAAACTACAGGCAAGTTTCAAACCAGGGTAGCCCCTCGTGCTTTGTAATAAAATGTTTCCCATTCATTTTGGGGTGCGTGAGCTTGCCTTCTCCATACTGTTACTGCAGTCATTTTTCTGAACCATTTCTGTGGGAAATATTGTCAAAAGTCTTTCTAGTATTTCTCCAGGGTGAAGCTACATTACAGGGTTGTGTAAAATACTTCTCGTACAATTTTATAATTATTTAAAAACTATAGGACTTTTTTGTTATTCCAAGAACTGTTTCTGAAGGACAGATGGAAGAAGCATTTGTGCAAGAAATGGTAGCTGATGTAGAGGCTTTTTAGATGTCTCGAATTTAGTTGAATTCATCTTAACAGAATCCATTCTGGAAGCATTGCAACTCTGAAAATCAGACCCTAGGTATAGCAGAAATACCCTAAATCCTACTTTTTTTTCAAAATAAAACAGAGATATGTGGCTTCATTGTGGCTACTATATGTAGCTAGTGAACACTTACTAAAGAAAACAGTCTTACTAGTGAGTTCCACAATCTCACATTCTTTTATTTCAAATAGTCATCTTCCTACATAATTTCTTGTTTAAGTCCCTGTTACAGCAACTATAAATTCACTAGAAGCTGGGTTTGAGTTGACAGAAGGGCTCCCAATACAGAAAGACACGGTCTCTGCTCACAGTATAATTTGAAACAAGATGCAGCATGTAGGTTTTTAGTTTCGTTTGTACTCATTAAAGCGTAAGCAGCTGCTCATTCACTGTATCTTGGCACACAAGATGGATATATAAATTGTTCTGGGAATAGCGAAATTAGGCAAATAGTAGCAGCCGTAAGTGAACACCCATTTGAAAATGAGACTACTATATCTAAGAAATTCCTATCTACTCTTTAAGTTTGGGGATTTCAAGTTTTGATGGCTCTGTTTTGAAGGGGAAAAGAAGAGATGCAGGATCTGGAATTGCTCCAGTACAAAACCAACCCAATGCATTCTATGCAGCTTAGTTGTTTTTTATGAAGAAGAATGAGAGCACTCTGGAACAGACAAGAGAACACCACAGGAGGAAGGCAAACCTGGCAGAGGTTATTGTTCTGCCTCATGATGCTGATCCAAATTCCCTTACTGCCCTGTCTCCTCCCATGTTATTCATAAATGAGCAAACCTTCATCCCACTCAAGGACCTTCCCTGCAGATTTCAATGCTCTTTTCCAGATGTATTTCCATGATGATCCAGTGCAGACATGTCTCTTTTGCCATCACTGCCCGTGTTAAGACTTCCAACAGCTTCATCAGGCTCTGGGACAGGCTCTTAGTGCATGGTACCGCTTATTTTTAAATCAGTAGCAATTCAGTACTTAGTTTCAGTGATTCAGAAAAAAAAAAAAACCAAACCCTTTAAGCAGAAGATGCCAGAGTATATTGAATGCAGAAATATCCTTTTAGTGCTCTTACTTATTTACCACAGTAAAAAATGTCATTTAAAATAATTTCCAAATCTCAATTTAAAAAAAAAGGTCTCTTCTTTTAGCTGTAACTACTGCCTTAGAGCATGTTACATTTCAGAGGAGCCTGTGAGATTTTGTTTAATGGGAAGCTAAATGAAATGTTTAAATTTCAAATCAACAACAGAACATGTTCAAAGAGCTATATTTATAGGATTTAAGTGAAAAACGCTCTGGCACCACTTTTAAATAATGCTGGCAAGCAACCGAGGAAAGAATACCACTCACTGATTCTTTGCTTGGGTTAGTCCACAGCCTTATTCAAGGCTCATGTATAATGTGAGTTGTTGGCTGTGATACTTTGGTTGTAGTGCTAGTGGAATTCACTGTAGGCAAAGGCTCGTGATGCTAAACAAAGTGGACAAAAGGCTTTTACAGAACAGTAAAAACAACAAGTCTCCATTTATGACTTAAAGTTAAATGTCCTCAGTGAAGACATTATGCAGTAAATAACTCTGTGGGAAAACTTGTGAAATATAAATGCCCTGGCAAGCTGGGGAAAGCAGTGAGGTGATAGGAAAGCTTGAAGAGCCAAAAAGGTGAGAAAGGATGTTGTGTCTTGCTCAAAGCTCAGAGCTCTTTGCTGAATTATTTCGCTTGTGGCTCTCAGTTCTAATACAACTCAGGCAGCTGGGGAAGCATGGTCGCAGTTTCAAGTCTGCTGAAACTATGTTGGTTTTTAATGTTCAACTAAAATAGTACTGAGCTTGCATTTCCAGGGTGAACTTGCAGAAAATGGCTCAGAAGTAGAAAAAAATGTGGACAGACTATGGACAAAGGAGCAAAATGGGAAGAAAGAAAACTGATAATGAGGAATTAAAGACAGAAACTCTACAATATAACCCAGTTTTTTAGTAATCATTCAAGTTCAGCAAGAAACCCTACCAGCAGGTTCAGGCTGAGGCAAAGCTGAGAGTGAATTTCCTGATCCCCAAATAAATCTTGGTGGGACAAATACCTGCTACCAGCCGTACAGGGCTGCCACCCTGTACCAGATTTCTTGTGTCTGATCAGACGTATCTCAAGAAGCTGGCCAATGAGTGTTCGTAGCTATGCTTTATAGCCTGTAGCTATTTGTAGTCTTGGATCCTTCTTCTTCTACCAGAATACAAAAAAGGAGACAGTCCAAGGAAGTCTATGGGACTCATTTAATCTGATTAAATGAAGAGCTGATATGAAGATGACTGCCACTAAATGAGGCCAAAGTATGTAAAATATTTTGGGAGAATATTTGAAAGCAAAAATTAAAGCAAATCAGGTTTGTTTTGTGGGATTTTTTTCATTATCTTTTCTACAATATTTAGCTAAAATCTTGATCTGAAGAGCTTTTAGGATTCCTTTAATTAGCACTAGAAATGTGCTTTTATGATGTAATAATAAAAAATGAATAAAAATCCAACAGAAAATTATGAAAATAAGTGAAGTTTTGATGATATTGCCTATTTTTCAATAACAGAGATTTTGCTTTTATAGGAAATGGAACCCAAAATTTACCCTGGCACATTTCAGTGCTTCATTCTTTGTCCATAGGGCTAACTAATGGTATAACATCATTATTTTCTCTCTAACCATAAGGTCCCTAGGTTTACAACAATATTTTATGCCATCGAAGTGTTATTCTTGGTGGTGTAATTGATTTGTTCATTGTCTGCTTTGGATGTAAAGGAAAGGTTTTGCCAGAAGAAAAGAGTGGACTTGAGCAAACACCCAGTTCTCACTCTGCCAGGACTGACTTTCTCAAGCTATCTATTCAATGCTGTAAAATTGCTGGATGCCCCACTTCTGCCTCACTGAGAGGAGCTTTCATGTCACCTCCAGTGATGGAATCAGAATAAGCATCGAATCAGCCACAAGGGCCCAGTATTGAGAATTAGGTCTGTTCATTTTGGGGTTAGGCTGGGCAGGTAATTTTACCTCTACACACACAGTTCAGACTTTGGAAATACTATCTTTTCAAATGGGAGTCTGTGGGTGGGTGGGAGAAAAGAGAATAAAAACCTTATTTCTATAATTGAAATGACATTCTGTAACATTCTATATAAAAAAAAAGAATTAAAAATGTTCTTCCTTGCAATAAGTGTTTAACTGTTGAACTACAAATTTTGTTTTCCAGGAACAAGGAATTTCCCCAGGAATGTGGGATCTACACAGTGAAAATTCTGGTTTCATTCTCCCAGGAATACAGAGACTGTACTTACTGATGTTCCTCATTGCCAGGCTTTGGAAAATTTGGAGTCTGGGACCCCTAGCTTTACAACTAGCCTTCCAGGGCAGGAAGACAGGGAGAGGATAGCTGGTGTCAGGAAGACAGCAGAAAGGAGCCAAGGCAAGCTTTCTTGGAGTTATAATGCTCCCACAAATTTGGATGAACTGGAGAAATGTTCTGATGGGAAAGCATCCCTGGGGCCCTGGAGGTGAGGCTGGGTGGCTTGCAGGAGTTCAACAGGAGCCCGTCTTCTGCGGTTCCCTTCATCCCCCACTGCAGCATAGGTTGCTGATGCTGGCGCCTGAGCTGCAGCTGCACCATGTCCAGCTTGCTCTGAGCAGACTCGGTAAGTCTGACACGAATAGAGACATGCCCTTAAAGACTGTCTTTCCAAGGTGCTGCTGAACACTGGCATTTCCCCCTGCCAGCTGCTGAGAATTTTTCCAAGCTACATGCAAAAGTCCTTTAGGGAAAGGACTGTGGAGACCATCTCTAATTAAAGATTACATTTCTTTTTTCTAAGCAAAGGGAGCCTTATTCATCCTCTCTGTGGTATTGCTTCATAAATGTTCCCTCACTTTACTTTCTCAGTGTTATTTTTTCTATATGCCCATCTGCAGCAGTAGCTCTGATACACTAGTAGTATATCACAGGTGCTACACGCTCAGCACAAGGGCAAAAACAGAGGTGACTGTCACCTGGTAGATCTGTAATGAATCTAATCTTGCTAAAGCTGAAGCCTGTGACAAAGCTTCAGAGGTACTAACCTCTGTATATCCTCATATATTTGTCCTGAGAAAGGTAATGAAGGTGCTCCAGTACAAGACCCTATTACTACATGGAATTTGGGGTTTAAAAGCAGGAAAAGCAAAATCAGGAGACTCAAAATGAACAAATAACCAGTGAGGAGACACGAGCAGAGAAATACAGAAACGACACAGGGAAAGTGTGAGTATTCGGAAGCACACCTGTTAGAAGAGCAGGGTCATGTAAGAGATTATGGTATCTTCTTCTGTCATTCACAGTACAGTACTGTTCCCCACGGGGATGGTGTTTAATTCGAAGATCTCCTTCACTAACCATTTCATACAGAATATGTCACAAGGTAGATTGAACAGCTAGATGTATAATCCGACAGAATGGCGTAGTAAAATAATTGAATACAGGCAGCCCCAGGATGCTCTTTGCTTAATGTAGAATGCTAATTGTTATTTGAACACCACACGGTGTGTGTCAAAGAAAGACAGTGTAAATAATGTACCTGTATGTTGTGTGTAATAACACAGAATGAGACCTTGAGGGTACATCATTCCCTGAGGATTTCACACTGCCAACAGCTGATACCAATAACAACAGAGAAATGCATTTCCCCTGATATTTTCTTGACATGTTCTATAGCAGTTCCTGCTTCACAAAGCTTTAAGAGTGATATTGTACACTGGAATTAAATGCAGCTTATGAAGTACATATGTCTTCTTTTCAGTAGCAGAAACACAGCAGATAGATAGAATTGTGATACCAAACTTTATAAATCCCTGCATGGTTGCTTTCACCCAGTTGATTTTAAAGATTTAAACAACCTTTTCTGTATGGAACATATTTTTCCTAATATGATTTTATGATGCTTCAGTTTTAACAGCTGCAGAGGACATGGCATCTAACTTGTGATGAAATAGAAATAATGCTAAAGTCTTCTTTTTAAAGAAATTGATAAATACATTCATTTTCATATTTTTGTCTCAGAGTAGCTAAATGACAAGCCCCATATTTATTTTTAGCTGTCAATATACTTAATTGGTAACTAATTAATATTTTGAGGTAAAAAATACTTCATATATATATTCTGTACAAGCCAAAATATTTAAACTAAATTGTGGAACACATCTGCATCAAAAATACAACATATGAAAAGCACTCCTAAAACAAACGAGCTTCCACCCTCACCCACAAAAAGTAAATCCAAAAATGGAAGACTAGTTATAGTACACACTGACAAGGAAATATTGTGGTCTGAGTGGTTGTACATGTTGGATGGTGTTACCTGTACTCTTGACAAACATTTAACTAGATAAAAGAAGCATTTTTGGTGAAGAGTGCTAATGAGTATGCATGGGTAGAAAAGCTGTGTCCATATGCAGGTGGACATATTTGAGATGATGTAGTTTATATTAAAAAAAAGTCTCTTAAAACTGGTACTCTTGTTCCTTAAAATACTGCTCTGAGTATGGGAGGTACAAATACAATAAAATATTTATTGTCATACATAGGCATACTACATAGCAAATAGTGTTCTTCTGCAGAATGACTTCTGCTCTGCCCTCCTTTTGGAACATTTCCAACAAGAGACCAGAAATCCATTTCACATCCCCAGGATTCACTTCAGTTAACACTAAGAACAGCTATTTTGCTGCTCCCACTTGCAGGAGGAAAGGAAAGTAAGGTAATATAATAACATACGTACAGAAGATTAGCTAAGGTTTTCCCAGGCTGGACTTCAAAGCTATCCCATGGCACACCGAAACACAGAATGCCTGAGATTGTCAGGAACCTCTGAGGATCATATAGTCCCCCACTCAAAGCAGGGCCAACTAGAGCATGCTGCCCACGGCAATGTCTAGAAAGATTTTGAATAAGGAGGGGGACTTCATAACCTCTCCAGGCCACCTGTGCTAGCATTTGACCATTTTTTCCTTAGGTTTAATTGGATTTTACTGTATTTCAGTTTGTGCTCATTGCTTCACCAGATACCACTGAGAAAAATCTGTTTCCCTCTTCCTTAAATCCTTCTGTTGGGTATTTATTCATATGGGTAAGATCTCCCATGACTCTTACCCAAGTTAAAGAGTCCCAGGTCTCTCAGCCTCTCCTCATTGACAGATGTACCAGTCCCATAATCTTTGTGGCCTTTCACCAGATTTGCTCCAGTTTATCCATGCCCAGTATGTCTCTTGCCCTGGGGAGCCCAGAACCGGACCCAGTTCTCCAGATGTGTCTCACCAGTGCTGAGCAGAGGGGAAGGAACACCTACCTTGACCTGCTGGCAATACACTGCCTAATGCAGCCCAGGAGGCTATTGGCCTTCTTTGCCCCAAGAGCCTTTTCTCCAAAGCCACTTTGCAGCCAGTTGATCCCCAGCCAGTACAGGTGTGTGGTGTTATTTCCCAGAGTAGAATAATTCTTTGGAAGAGTCAACTTCTTTTCCTTCAACTACACAGCTAGATGAAGGTGTCTAGGCCACCTGTTGCTGGTATCTATGACTCTAATCCTCAAATTAAGAGTTTGGTTGACCTGTGCTGTTTCTTTGGAGAGAGCCTGCGTGGAACCAGACATGCTGAACAAAAAGAGAGACTGGAGATCTCAGAGGAGCAGAGATAATGCACAGATAACAGGTCACACATGATGCTAGAAATTGAAGAGCTTTGGAACAGTGTTCATCCACAGTCAGTCTCAAACTAATGGGGATTCCCCTCTACCAAAAGGATTCTCCAAGCTTCCATTCCTTTCACCATCCCATCTGAGGACTGTGGCTCACTGTGGATCAATTACCGAGCTCAGATGTATAGAAGTGCTGTAACCCAACTGAAACCACCTGTCAGGTGCAGGGAAGATACAGTGATTTACTTACTTATTTTTTCAGAGACTAGTTTGGAATTTCTTTTGCCTGTTTTTATTGTTATCTTTTTATGAATTCTTCTGCTGACAATGAAAAAAAAATCAGTATTATGAGATATGGTCAGCAGCATCACAGTTGATGGTGTCCTGATGAAGAATTTCATTTTAAAGCCATGTTACTATTTACTGTAGTACAGTTGAAGATAGTAAGGATCTGTAGATTAACCTTGTGTTTTGAATGACCTTCATAAATTAGTCCCATAACATAACAGACACGCCAGCAATTTTTCAGAGTGAGTGTTATCAGATAGCTATGAAACTGGACTTCAAGTGCAGTAAGCTCCTGCTACAGTGATTGGGGGTGCTTTTGTTTTAGGCTAAAAATGGAAATTCTTTGAGCTGGCCTCCTGCAGTTTAACACCATGTGCAATTAATTTCCTCTAATTCTGTTTGAATGGCTCACATATTCATGAAAGAAGAAAAGACAAAGGAAAACAAAAGAAAATGAGGGAAGAGGGAGAGAGAGAGGGAGAGGGAGAGGATGTCTAGAACATCACAATTCCTGTGCAAGGAATTTCCTCAGACAAGAGCTCTGCCCCAAGGGCTTACAGTCTTGAGTGGAAATCCCTAAGTAGCAAAATACTCGAAGGTATCCTATTCTGTTCTATTCTGTTCTATTCTATTTTTCATTAAGTAGTCATAGATCCTTATAAGAAGACAAAATCAGTTTCTCAGTCTTTTTCCGGCAAGGACAGAAAAGAAGGGCATTTTGTGTGGGCATCTGTTGACCTGGTTAAGCCACCACACCAAGGGATACATGACTTCCAAAGCTCCATCTGCTTCCACTTTCCGTGAAGGTGTCTTAGTCCAAGTCAGGGCTGACAGAGATGCTGAATTGCAAGATTTACCAAGTGTATGCACCTACAACATTGTTGGCTGCTCTGTCTTATCTAGGACATGTGTATGCTGTCCATGGCATCCAGTATATTCCACCTGAAATGACCATGCCTGAAATTACAGTGATACCCTATGTTTGAACATGCCAGGTTGCGAGGCATACTCTATTAGACCAATCACAGAAAACTGTCGTCAGTTCACCTTTAAAAATTTTACTGATCTTTCCAGCCCAGGATATACTCTGCGCATTACTGAGCATAATTTATCATCTGATATATTAACAATTCACAAACACTCTGAGAAAAAGTGAGAGAATGAACACTTACAGACAGCAGGCACAATGCTCTCCAAAAAGATTTAAAACTCAAAGCACATGAAATGGATGCATAACTATGCTCATCAGTCATACTCCTCATCAATCAGACCCAAAGCCAAGATTGTCATCCAGGTGATTTCATCTATACGAATTTCCTATAGAAAAAAAATGGTTCCATGATCTTTAATTAAGAAAATTATTGTTTGTCTTTAAATTACTTAAAAGAACTTAACAGAAGCATCACAGACATTTTTCAGCTGCAAGAGTTAAAACATAGAGAAGTAAAAATTACCAAGGATCAGCTAAAAGACTTTATTTCACCATCAGATAATTTACTGCACTGTGGTCACATTGGTTGGAGAGCCAAGCTGTTAACTTCTAGCCAATACAGACTTAATTTAGGGCTTACTTACACGTAGAGGTTCTGCACAAAACTCTGGAAGAAAACAGATTTTGCTCTGAAATGTGAAATACGTTACTTAAAATGCATGACCTCAGTGTGCTTCAGAAAATATTTTTAATCTACACGTAGTTGTTTTTTCACCCTTGCCTCCAGCCACGAGGTCAATGGTTGTTTTTTTCAACAGGCAGGTAACACATAGGGAAAGGAAACTTTGAAGTATATGTGCAGTGAAATATTTAGCCAAACAAAAACTATCCTAGATTACTTAAGGATAGAAAACACTGTTTAAAAGAAAGATAAAAATATCCCCTAAGAGAAATTTTCAATGTGCTGCAAAAATGTGTGGTGCTCCTTCCTCTGCTTTCTCCTTCACCATTATGATTTCTAATGTGCCCTTAAAATAGTTGGAAGTTCTTCCCTGAAGGATTTTCTGGCTTCTCTAACTTTTATAACCCTTGAACATTTGGAACTATCTCCTGCTATTTAATACCATCATATAATAGAACTTACGTGTTTCAGCTGTCACTGGTATTTACACCAGGCTTTATGTGATTTAAGACTCAATGCATTATGTCCATTCTTTGTATTTATTCTAAGACATTTACAGAGTTTTAAGGAGGTAATTTCACTTACCTTATCTTTGCTTCCTCTAGTTAGTAGCCCAGTAGGAAAAAAAAAATCGTTGTTCTGACAGAGAGGAGGATCGATTTGAAGCTGAATTTTGCAGCATGTAAAACTCTGATGAAAATCAACACACAGAGGTGTTGCTCAGTGGTGATGTTGCTGGGCTCCAGCAGATTTCCAGCGGGAGTCAACACCATGAGTAGGTTCTCTTTCAACAGCAGCATTCAAGATGATTGTCTACCACTGTAAGTTGTTGCCTTGTGGTGCCAAAAAGATGATGTTCAACAGCTCAGTGCATAAGCTGTGTTCTCTACAAGTTTTTAGGAATCCTATATTTTTCAGTCTAATAGTAGAACCATTAGAAAAGGATTTATCCCAGTGTTAGAAGTGTTGTCTCGTTCTTTGCTGAATAGCTCCACAATTCAGTTAATTTTCTGTGTAAAACTGAAACCCCCATTCGGCATTCATTTGGTCACTTTTAAAGGATGATGTGAAGGTCCTATCCTCTTGCATTTATTACATGCAACTCCCCTCAAATAAAAGGGCATGCTCTGTGCTTACAGGGAGATAAACCGTCTGTCAGCCTTGCAAACTGCAAAACAATGGAAAGGAAAAGTAATAGCCCATGCTTAAGAGAATATCTGCATTTGTGCACAACACGCCGTGAATTCCATTTCATATTATAGTACTATGACAAAGATGGATCTCTTGTAGGAAACTCGGCTTAGACAATCATCTTGGAGTTCAAGGATCAGAGGAACAACCTCTACTTGGTACCACTTAGGAAGTGGACCCAGTAACTCTCTTTAACTCCTGTTTAAATGCTCGGAAGTCAGCTGGAATGTGAGTCCTCGTTCTCTGACATTTTACTACCAAAGTGCATCTAAGCTCTCACCTGGGCTGTAGTTATCATTTTCCTCCCTGTGGAAACCAGGCAGCAGGACGTAGTCAGTGCTTGCTCAGATGATATGTCAGCTAGAAGTGCTTGGAGTCTGCACCTGCAACTGGCAATTCAGGAGTGCACCTGAATGCGTAGAATCATAGAACCATAGAATGGTTTGGGTTGGAAAGGACCTTTAAAGATCATCTAGTTTCAACCCCCCTGCCATGGAAAAGAATACCTTCCACTAGATCAGGTTGCTCAAAGACATATCCAACCTGGACTTGAACATTTTCAGAGAGGGAGCATCCACAACTTCAGTGGGCAACCTGTTCCGGTGCTCACCATCCTCACAGTGAAAAATTTCTTGTTCATATCTAACATAAACATATTCTCTTTCAGTTTAAAGCCGTTAACCCCTGTCCTATCACTACCCGCCATTGTAAAAATTCCCTCTCCAGCTTTCCTGTATGTGTCCTTTAGGTACTGGAAAGCTGCTCTAAGGTCGGTCTGGAGCCTTCTCTTCTCCAGGCTGAACAACCCCAACTGCCTCAGCCTGTCTTTACAGAAGAGACGTTCCAGCCCCCGATCATCTTTGAGGCCCTCCTCTGAATTCACTCCAACAAGTCCACGTTCTTCTTATGCTGAGGGCCTGAGAGCTGAACACAGTACTCCAGGTGAGGTTTCACGAGCAGAGGGAGAGAATCACCTTGCTTGATCTGCTGGTCATGCTTCTTTTGTTGCAGCTGAGGATACTGTTGGCCTTCTGGGCTGCAAACGTGCATTGCCAGATCATGCTGACCTTCTCGTCAACCAACACCCCCAAGTACTTCTCTGCAAGGCTGCTCCCAATCCATTCTCTGCCCAGGTTGTATTTGTCTTTGGGATTGCCTTGACCCATGTGCAGGAACTCGCATGTGCTTTGTTGAACTTCATGAGGTTTGCACAGGCCCACTTACCACGTCTGTCAAGGTCCCTTTGGATGGCATACCCTGTCTCCAGCATGTCAATCGCATCGCACAGCCTGGTGTCATCAGCAAAATTACTGAGGGTACACTCAGTCCCACTATCCGTGTCTCCAACAAAGATGTTAAATGCACACCCTGGAGACAACCACAGGATTGTTTCTGTACCATGCAGGCCCTCAGAGAGCAACCAAACTCATGGTTCAGTTTAGCAGTCCTTAATCCCACATATGCTTACCTTTGCTTGGCACTTCCACGTTAGAATGGCAAGTAGCTCAGCTGCTTGGCTCTGGAAGCCTTGTGCAGAAACACATATTTCAGTCTGTGTAGGCAGGTGCCTAGAGACCTAAGACAGGAGGTGTTTAGGATTTCATGGCATAGAACCTATGGTACAGGACCTATATCCTGGAAGGGATCCAAAGTCTGGCACATCCTGAGCAAATTCACACACAGCCTGTACTGAGATCAGCACCAAGGGCAACAGATATGGACACGTTTCCTTGAAAAACTATCTAGAAAAGCTCATCTTTGCCAAGCAGCTCTAATCCATGGAGTAACAAATCAAGAACCTTCTCACCCTGAGAAAAGCCACCTCCGCTTTTTGACAGGAGGAGGCAAACTCCCAGGCTGATCAGCTGGACAGGGACGGTTAGCCCTCCT
>NW_010422802.1:21803-37147 GCF_000710305.1 Buceros rhinoceros silvestris | reverse complement strand
GTGGAACCATTGTTTTATCTGGAGTCCAAAAGTCAAAGCACCAGCAGGAGGGCAAGCTAAAGGGGATTGGACTGCGCAGCCTCATGGTTTTGGTACTCAGCTGGAAAGATGGAACTGGGCTCTGCTCCCAGGACTATTACTATTCAAGTTACGCAGCTCTAAAATGTAGCCAGCATCACAGAGCAGCTGCAAATCCACCAAACTACCAAAGATCAAGGACAAGCAGGATAGAAGGTCTGGTATTCCTCTTCCATATTAGGTCTCTGCTACTGTATTGTAGAAACAGACTCCTGCCCGCTTATTTTTCTCATGGTTTGGTGAGGGCTGCCCATTGGCTGCAGGTTGGGGTGCCTTCCAGATCAGGAAGGAAAAACACCATCCATGAAAGAGGAAGAGATATTCAACCCTAAAGGTTAAACAGGGGAGGGAGGTCAAACAGGAGGTAGCATGGCCAGTTGTCTTCGTGAATTTGAATTACCTCTGGAGATAAAAGAAATTTTAAACATGTTTTCCACCTCCTAGACACCTATCCAAACACATAAATTCAAATACCTGCATTCTTAGGAAAAAACCAACTTTTTACTAATCTGAGTGGGTCTTAGTGATTCTTGGTCAGTTAGACAACTGTATTCACAAGATGACCTGATATTTTTGTATCAAAAAGTCTAAACTCTCTCAAGGAAGAGATGAAAGATACCCCTGCAATTTTTGCCTTCTGTTGACAAGCTCTTAACCCTTTGGAGACATCTGACTATTAATCAATCACGCAGGAGAGAAAGGTGCCTAATTTAAGCTCCCTAAATCTCTCTACCCCATCTCTAGTAGTACTAAACTGTCTCATCTGATGGGTTAATGCAAAGCAAATCACTTTCTGTAATGTGGTATCTATCTATAAGAAAATCAGGGGGAAAATCATTTTACTAACATACACAGAATGTCCCTTCACCCACGTCAGGTATGCTGCAGATGTACCCGAAAAGTAGTTGAATTTCTACAATCTGTTCTCAATTTTTTACTATTTTCTCTAGAGAAAATAAAAGCCTGCAATGTTCTGTGGTGTTTAATTTCTGCTGTGCCACAAAACTGATGTGGAAGGGAGCCCTGGCATCTATGTTCATCATTCTCGTACCTGCGCTTCAAGAGCTGATCTGCTGCAATTGCACTTCCTTTGTAGATCTAAACACACTGCACATGCAAGGCAGAGGGCTGTGACACACCGTAAACTTCTCCAGTTCCCGCTGTATTTTGACAACTATGTATAATAGGCAGGCGTTTTATGGAGCCCATTATGGATTCTGGTTTCAAGCCACTAAATATATGAAACTAGAAGTAAGAGATGGTTTCCTATTATTTTGGCTTCAACATGAATTTAGTCTGTTGATTTCAGTCAATAAACTCGTGGCAATGCAGCAGTCAGAAACTCACCTGTTAGAGAAGCTTGTTCTTTCAGACAAACACTATGCTGAAGACCACTTGATCGTTTCAGCTATCTTCATAATTTCAAACACTATTACAGTAAACTGTGGACTTATGCGTATGAACTGATCTGAAGTGACTAGGCCACAGACAATATTCTTCTCTCATCTGGAGTAGATTCATTGGCTTCAGTGGAACTATTCTGGATTTACGATGATGTAATTTGGATTAGCATCTGGCTTCAGATATATAAGAAGGGCTCGTTGTAATGGTTTATATCACTGACTACTTATTGCATACTTCTGCTGTGCTTTTCCTAGCTCTTATAAGCTACATCTGATTGTGGATTTTGCATCTTTTTCTTGTATTTCACATAAAGCCTCTAAAAGCCTTGCAGAATGGGGGAACTACACATTTCCTGCAGATCACCACTGTGTGGCACCTCTCCGAATTTAGTTAAAACCACAGCCTACAATTATCTTCTCCTTTTATTTTGGATATTAAATCACGGAACGCAGATAAAGGGAAAGCCCTCTCTGTTGTGTCTGCTTTTCACATAGAGTGAGTCAGTGCAGCAAGCCAGTGGCATTTACCTGGCAAACCCCCTTTAATTCCTGAGACTTTTCCCGTAAAGACTCCTCTCTTCTTTGAGCACAAGTATGCTGTGTTGACAGGTATCCATTCCAGTCACCTTAGTGCAGATTCATTATTGTTCTTTTATAAACAAATATGTACAGGGCAGAATCTGCCTCCTCTCAGACCTGTGGCCAAACACTGGCTTTCTACTCCAACACGACACTCACCCAATGTCACTGCAGAGCAGAAAAGGAGAGGTAAGCTGAAAGTTACTATTCCCCTGTCACCCAGTGGATATCTTTAGTATGTCCTTTTTTTATTGCAAGGGTTTCAACCCTGTATTGTGCATGCCCTGGGCATCAGCTCTGAGTACTGTCTTCTCTGCCTTCAGAATCTGTTAATACGATATTTTGAGTTTTCGTGGAAGAGGTTTTAATAAAAGTACAAGGCAACAGGGAATAAATACGCAAATACACTAAAACCATTAAGAAATCAGCTTTTGCTATTATACCACACGTGCAACAGTTGTTTTCTGTTGTGTATTGCCAAACTATAGCATCTGAGCTTTTAACAGGCAAGCTGTACTTCTCAAATATGTTTGGAAACATTCACAGATGTTTCTATTTAATCTTATGACACTTGTTTCTCCAGCTTGAAAATCTAATTCAAAGATCATAATTTACTTAATTAATGTTAAATATGTAATTAATATATTGGTTTAGTTCAAGTAGCTACAAGGACAGTTGTGGTAGACAGAAGAAACATTTTTATCATTTGCCTTTTTTTAAACTCCTAATTATGTGGCACTTGCTTCAGTAAAAACTAATATTACAGATGACTTTATTTCATATTTATTTCATTACAGCTGGCTTCCTTTTAGACATTTTCTTTTTGTCCAAATCTACTCACAGAGAAAATATAAATGGCATACCATTATCTTTTTTTAAAAAGAAGCTCCATCCATCATAATGGATTACAAATTTGTCACCTTGAATCAATTTTTGTTCACAAGTTCAAAAGGAAATATAAGTGCTTGAGGGCCCAGAAATATTTATTGTACATGTGGATATTATTAAAGTTTATTGAAATCCTTCACCAATGAGAATTGTTTCTGTTTTGTTTTGCAACACGTACAGCACTAATGTTAAAAAGCCAGTGCCTTTATTGTCTAGAAAATAAATTGGCAATACAGCGTTGACTTTGAAGACTACCAATTCTGACTAGAGTTACTAATGTATTAATGCAAGCATTCATTTAATTAAGACATGACAACTTCAGCTTGCCTAATTTAGTAAAAATGTGTTTCGACATAGTTTCTTGTGTAACATTTTCCCATGATGACGTCTATTTTCGAATAAAAACTGCTTCAGCTAGCGACATCAACAGTAATTCACTTAGACTCTTTTTTCCTTGTAACAGAGCAGAGGGAGAAAATGGAAACTTAAGATTCATGAGAGTCTTGGTTTAAGACTTAGTGACAAGACTACATCTGGTATCAATACAGTTCCTTGGGATTTTGACCACATCTTTCATAAAGTGGTAAGTTCCGCCAGAAGAACACATCTTGCTGGCTGCTAACTACAACCTCCAAAATGCTGAGCCTGTGCAGGGGAGGAATGCAGAAATACTCTGCTGGAGGGAGAAAATGAAACTACATTTCTAATTACATTTTTATTAGTGGTGCTAATGTGAAGTTGAGCTTTTAAAGCCCCTAGTAAGACACGCTTTCTTTACAATTGTATAGCACAGCGCCAGGAGTTAATGTGACAGGGGTTTTTATTTTGTTTTGTTTTTTCCCCTTGTTCTTGACTAATTCTTTGTTATACAAAATTAATCAAGCCTTTGGAATTATTTCCCCTTTTAAAGAAAAATATTTACAGTCTCAGAAGGAAAAAAACAGAGCAGTTGTTGAGAGCAGGGAGACATATTCCATACTGGCAATCAGACATGACTTTTCAATGGATGAGGAAGGCAGCTCGGAGCGCTACAGGCAGGGCAGCGCGGGAGCCGGCAACAGCCCAGGTGTAAATTTCACTGCTTCCCATATAACTTTTGTTTTGGCAAAGAGCAGGACATATTCGTGTCTAATGAGTTACCACTGGAAGTTTAGCGGGTGATGTTGCATTTTTCTTTCCAATTTAAAGAAATCTAGGGGCTATATTCCACAAGGAGTCATATATTCCATTAAAAAAAAAAAATTTCAAGATTTCACATATTTGGAATTAGAGTTCTATTGGGCTACCTGTGAAAGCATTTTACTTTAAAGCAGAAAAGCCTTGAAATGAGGAACAGATTTGCATGACTAATGAAGATTAAACTGAGATTTCACACAGTCTTACCAGTGACTTTTACTGTTTCCACATTAAAGAGTCAGTCATGCCAGCTTTGTAGAAAAATTTTCTTTGCAAATATATATAGCCAAAAATACTGTCTTTGCTTTATTCTGAAGAACTTGAAGAACTTGAAGAACTTCAGACAGATGAATCCAATGTATGTGTTTGTTGTATAATGACTTTTAATTTGGGGCTTTTGAGTTCCAGTAAGGATGTTTCATGTGGCTTTCTTAGCAATAACAGACTTAAATCTGGTTTAGCTGGTCAGACTAGAATTCTTTCATGTGAAAGCATCTTTTACTTCCATAAAGTTGCAATCCTAACTCCTGCTCCATTTGTCAAGGGATATTAGGATGTGACCATAAAGACATTCAAATGCTTGGATTGGCATGTACCAGGATGTCCCTATATCTTTGATACCTCAATTAAGATAGAGGAGCTTGTGGTTTCTTGTTTGTAACACCGAAGTCATATTAGCTCATCGCATTGCAAGGACTCCGGGAATGTCCTTGTTACAGTTTGCTTTCCTCTCTTCACAAGAGTGTAGCCCACCTTGTTTTATACATGAAACTTGTCTAAAATAACTGTATCTGAGCATGAAAAATCCCCTATTATCACTTTTCAGGCCAGCTTTTATTGTGATGGGGCCCTAGCAAGTGAAAACGTCCAAGCTGGTGTCTAGCTGGAGGAGAAGTCGTTCCACCAGCAGTAAAGTGCTCCTGGAAGCACAGTGTGTCCTTGAGAGGGGTTTCTGCCCTGGTTCAGTCAGTAAAGCTGAATGGCACAGGCTTGGTAGCGGAGTCAAGACTTTAAATCAACTGAATAATCTAGGATTTGATCCTATTCAAAGACATCTGCTGTTTCACACACTGGTTTATGTCCTTTGCTTTGTTGGGGTGGGCACTCTGCCAGTTTTAGTTCTGTACTTCCATTTGGTGTTACTGAATAGCTGAACACTGAAAAAAAATCTTCTTATGGAGCTGACTAGGAAGACTTGCACTGAGTGGTGCCTACTCCATTTTTAATTCAATCAGCATTAAGTATTCAGTCTACATATGGATCATTTCAGGCTTTAATGATGCTTTAAAGGAAACATCAAACACAAGTGTGAATGTGTACATGTGCACGTATCATATGACAGGAACCTCTGATGTTTAAAGCTCACAGTTTGGTCCAACGAGCTGTATCTGTGTAGCATTTTCAGAGTTATTAAATAAATAGAATGCTACATAGGAGTGGGTACTTATGTAGCTCCTCTGTAAACTCATACACACATGATGGATTTTCATGTACCTTGAATAAAATCTATTTTGTAAAACTCAGCAGTTCTACAGTTTTACCTAGCAGGCTATCACTCATTGGTTACATATTTTATGCATCTGGAATGTTTATAATATTTATATACCAAGGGACAGAAAATGATTGGGGGGTGGGGGGGTAGTAATAAAATTATTAAGCTTATCCCAAGTTTCCACTAGCTGTTTTTTAATTGCTGTCAACTGAGTTCAAAGTGTTAAAGGAGTCAGCATTTTCTCCTGTGGCACTTTTTTCCTTAGATTTCTCATGCATTCCCTTTTCTGTGGAACACTGCTTAGTAAATATTAATTTACCCTCAATTACTAATGACAAGTGAAAGAAACCCTTCCATTCATCAGGGCCACAGCCTTAGGACATACGTTTGTCCTTCAAAGCATTCAACCACTCAACAATTAGAACTAATAGTTACTCCAGGCTATCGAGGCTGAAACACGCAACACTCCCCTAATGCCGAGCTCTCGGCAGAGGCAGTCATGGTGGTCTTACAACCTATTGACTTCATCAGCGAAAGTTGGGAAAATGATTTGGAAAGTGGACAAATTAGACACAGAGTGATTGTCTAAAATGTGAGAACACTTAAGGACTGGAGAGGGGAACTAGTCAGTTAGTTCACTAATACACATTAGCTGTGTAAAAGCTCCCTTGCTTCTGGCATGGACAAAACTTGAAAAGCTGGGAATTTCGCAAAGTGAAAGCAAATAAAAATAAATAAATAGAAAATACTAAATCAGGAGTATAAGGGAATGATTGATATTTACACTCTGGTACGTTCCCATACAACACCAAGGAACCTTAAAAGTGTAGCTTCTACCCTTAAGCTGTCTTTGCTGGGAGCTTCATCTTTAGAGTAAATCCCCACAGCCTCTGCAGAACCAGCTGAGGCTTTGGTTTGGCTGTGGCTGCAAATGCATATACACACACAAATGTTTCTAATGGTGAGCTTGACTTTGTACTTCATTATTCTCCCAATTTAACATAAAGGCCAGTTTGCTTAAACAGCTCTGGTTGCTTTTCTTTGCAAAAAACATAAAATATACTTGATTTTCTTCTGTTTTCTGCTTCCATTACTTAACAATAAAGAAATTCTTGCATTACCGTAAGCAGGACAAGGCATATAGTAAAACTATGATATTACTGAAAATAGGAGCTTCATAGCCAAATACAGGGATACAAGGATTTCACGAGTATATAGATCAGTTCTTTAAAAGTGACTGAAAATGTTAACGATATTTCCAGTCTCTGAACAGCTTATAGATTTGTAAGTGGCACATTTTTTTTAAATCTTTTTAATCAATTTAATTTGCAATGAATATGTTTATTTTGGTCAAACAGATTCTTTTCCTCATTGTAACATTGTAGATTAATGTCTGTAGCATGTTTCCTCTTGTTGCCAATGTCATGTCCCACCTCTGCAAAGTGTATACAAACGGGAAGATATAAATAATAGCTCCAGAAATAGGCTTAGCAGGAATAAAAACTGTCCAGATTGGATATTTCAGAGAAACACACACTAGATTTGCTTTTACCAGTCTTCTGCTGCTGTATGTATTGGGCAGCTGAACAAAGAACAAGCATCTGGCCTTTGCCCAAAATAATTTACAACAGAAGTGAAAGACAAGAAACCAACACCTGGGCATGACAAACAGCAGGGGAACACAAGGATGCATTACTGAATCAGGACACTGTCTCTCATAATATAAAATGGAAAAAAGAAACTATAATTTGTGGGAGGCCAGAAAATGTTGACATTTTGGTTAATTTCTACAGGAGCAAAACCAGATTTAAGCACTTGAGAGAAAAAGCTTTATTTATAAGAAACCATAACAAAAATAAAAGGTGGTTAAGCAGCAGTATTGTTTTTCTGAACAACTTCCAAACAAGCCATCTGGCAACTAGAGCTATCTGGGTTGTAAAAGGCTACACCCAAGACTTAACTTAGTGTTCCCTGGACACTGATCATCAACAACCACTTGTACGAAGGACCTTCTGTGAAGGCTCAAAGACATACCAGGATACCACCACCAATGGCGTATAGTGGTCACCAAGCTTCCACTAAGTCAGATAAAAGACAATAACAATGAATTCTTACTTTAAAAATTCCATGTGGTTACTACCAGGACCAGAGTTAACATCTATTGCTAAGAAAAAAAAAAATTAATTGTAGATTATCTTTGTGCTGTGAATATAAGAATACCTGAAGAATTTTTTCAGATTTATAGAATATTTCTATATATGTTACTTCTGATATCCCATATATTATACATAGCTTCAGAGATGATAGAAGAAAATAAATATAAACAAGAATTAAATGATGCACTGTTGATTTGGCAAACTGGAACTGATCTCTTGCACAAGGAAGCAACCAGGAGATTTCTAGCAGCTGAGTTTTTCTGACCTCTGTACAGTGGATATTTATAGAATGTGGCAAAATTAAATTTCAGTATGTTGCAACATAAAGCATAAAGAGCTCAACTACATGTCCATTTGAAGCATGGCAATATAAACATCATCTGGGGGGAAAATATTTTGGGAATCCAAGGTGGGAGGCAAATTGCAGCAGATTAGGGGAAAATAGACACAAAATAGTGCAGAGAAAAGGTAGTAAAAGAAGGAAACGAAAGCAGAAAGAAGACAGAGAAAGAGATTTGTGGTAGCTTTTACCAAATAAAGATAAGACAGAAGGAGACAAGAATGGTGGAGCAAGTCTGAGAAGAAGTAGTTTTGGGAGGATGGTTTTGTGGCAAATGGCTGGTAGATGCAGGTAAGTTGTACTGTGTACCTCTAAGCTGATACAATGGTAAAGAGAAGTTCAGGGGAGAATTCAAGCATCATGAAATGAGTTTCCCAAATTTCTACAACATGTGTTTTGAAACAAAACATAGCTTAAATTTGCCACGTAAAATTTTTTTCTTACTTGGCAGTTTTGTTGAAAAGTCTGTCATAAATCCTAAATATAGCTAAAATGTTTGTTCCGTTAAAACTATCTCGTTCCTAGAACTGATTCATGTTTGTGACGGTTTTGAAGGATTTAAAATTCTCTTCATATCTTTCAATAAAATCTCTAAGAATGTTTGTAGTGTGCTCTTATTTTAGCCTATCTTTTCTTAGTCTGATTGCAACAAAACGAGATGCACTCCTCCCGGGATTTTGTTTTCAAAAACCATTGTCTATCAAACTATTCACCCTGATCACTCATGCTGAGGAGAGCTTATTCCACAAGTAATTCACCTCATAGCAGTGGCATCCTTAAGTATTAAAGCTTCTTGCTGTCGCTGTGTCCCAAGACATGGACATGGTCCTTCATCTCTTCTGCCTTCTTCCTCGATCCCAGTAACACTACAGCTTTAGGTCTTCCAACTGTAGATCTCAGCTTTGTCTGGAAGCCAGGGAAACATGCTGCAACCCTGCTAAACTAGGCATCCGTTCAACCGCTTTGATGGCTTGGACGGTTTTTTCAGTTTTATTTTCCTAAAGTCACATATTACAATGTTCACTGACTCAAAGCTGTTGTTAAATACAGAAGTTAAATCAGAACTCAGAATATTTACATAATAACACCCTCAGAGTACATGTATGTTAGCGCTGTGAGCATAAACACATAGTCTGTATATTAAATACTTGGTTGTATATATGCCCGTAATTCACAGCTACTTACTGACATGAATCACCATTTGGTGTCATCTGATCAATGATGTAATATTAGACAGCTACACGTTTCCGTAATGTAATCAGGCCTTTAAAGATCTCAGCAGATATGATTCAGATTAATTTGATATTCAGAATAAGATTGTCTGAAATGGATCATATGGAAGATATTTTGAGAAACATTTCTTCTGCCAGATATGTAAAGTTAATAAAGAGAACTGGAAAGCTTGAAAAGCAGTATGTTTTTCTTCTCTCTAAGATATTAGAAGAGAAAACAAAAATTACGTGTTTTTCACAAGAAAATGCATGTTTTCACAAAACAGATACTTTTCCCCCAGCTTTAAGAAAGAAATGCAAATGAACTCCACATGCTCTCCAAAGTGTTCAGGAGTACATTCACAGGTATGAGCAGTAGGCATATCATTCCCAGTATATATGGGACATGTGGTACGTGTGCATTTAGCAGCACAGAATTCTCAGGTAAGAAAAAAAGGTCAACTTTTAGAGACATGCATCTGGAACTTCAAACCACATCACAGCCTTGTTGTGAAATGTTTCCTCTCACTGGGACCATAGTCAAGGAGGCTGCTTGTGTTGCTAAGCAGATTGTGATCCCAGCAGTTTGATACATCTGGCATTATGCTCTTCTCTTTTTCCATGGAAAAGGAAAAAAAGAGAAAAAAGACAAACGAAAGGTGAGAATAACACTGTAGAGTGTAGCTGACGTGTCAGAAAGGCTTTTCGAGAAACGAATACTATAGCAATGTATAGATTCACAAACTTCTTTTGGTTGGAAAAGACCTTTAAGATCATCGAGTCCGACCATTAATCCAGCACTGCCAGGTCACCACTAAACCATGTCTCTAAGTACCACATCTACATGCCTTTTAAAAGCCTCCAGGGTTGGTGACTCCACCACTTCCTTGAGCAGCCTGTTCCAGAGCTTTATAACCCTTTCTGTAATGAAAATTTTTCCTAATGTTCAACCTAAATCTCCCCACATCTTGAGGCCGTTTCCTCTTGTCCTACCACTTGCTACATGGGAGACGAGACCTACTCCTACCTTGCTGCAGCCTCCTTTCAGGTAGTTGTAGACAGTGATAAGGACTCCCTAAGTGTCCTTTTCTCCAGGCTAAACAATCCCAGTTCCTTCAGCTGTTCCTCATAAGACTTGTGCCTTTCACCATCTCTATTGCCCTTCTCTGGACAAGCTCCAGCACCTCAATATCCTCCCCATAGTGAGGGGCCCAAAATAACACACACTATTCAAGGTGTGGCTTCACCAGCGCTGAGTACAAGGGGACAATCACTATTCTACTCCTGCTGGTCACACTACTTCTTATACAAGCCAACTCCTTTCAGGTAGTTGTAGACAGTGATAAGGACTCCCTAAGTGTCCTTTTCTCCAGGCTAAACAATCCCAGTTCCTTCAGCTGTTCCTCATAAGACTTGTGCCTTTCACCATCTCTATTGCCCTTCTCTGGACAAGCTCCAGCACCTCAATATCCTCCCCATAGTGAGGGGCCCAAAATAACACACACTATTCAAGGTGTGGCTTCACCAGCGCTGAGTACAAGGGGACAATCACTATTCTACTCCTGCTGGTCACACTACTTCTTATACAAGCCAAGATGCCATTGGCTGTCTTGGCCACCTGGGCACACTGTGGGCTCATATTCAGCCAGCTCTCATCCAACATCCTGGTCTTTTTCCAGCCCTTGACCTTGTTGGGCCTCACATCACTGGCCTCAGCCTATCAATCCAGCCTGTCCAGATTCCTCTGTAGAACCTCCCAACCTTCAAGCAGACCAACAGACTTGCCTAACTTGGTGTCATCTGCAGACTTACTGAGGGTGCACTCAAACCTCTTGTCCAGATCCTTGATAAGGATGCTAAAGAGAACAGGCCCCAGTACTGAGCCCTGGAGAACACCACTTGTGACCAGCCACCAACTGGATTGAACTCCATTCACCACCGCTCTGGGTTGGGCCAGCCAGCCAGTTTTTAATCCAGCAAAGCGTACACTCCTCCAAACCATGAGCAGCCAGTTTCTCCAGGAGGATGCTGTGGCAAATGGTATCAAAAGCTTTGCTAAAGTCTAGGTAGACAAATTCACAGCCCTTCCCTCATCCAGTAAGTGGGTCACCTTGTCATAGAAGGAGATCAGATTAGTCAAGCAAGACCCACCTTTCCTAAACCGATTGCTGACTGGGCCTGAACACCTGGTTGTACTATACATGCCGTGTGATGGCACTCAAAATGATCTGCTCCATAACCTTCCCCTGCACTGGGGTCAGAATGACTGCCTGTAGTTCCCTGGATCCTCCTTCCAGTCCTTCTTGTAGATGGGCCTCACATTCACTAACCTCCAATCAACTGGTACCTCCCTGCTCAGCCAGGACTGATGATAAATGATGGAAAGTGTCTTGGTGAGCATTTCCACCAGTTGCCTCAGTACTCTTGGGTGGACCCCATCCAGCCCCATAGACTTGTGCATATCTAAGTGGTGTAATAGGTCACTGGCCATTTCCTCTTGGATTATGAAGGCTTCATTCTGCTCCCCTTCTCTGTCTTCCAGTTCAAAGAACTGGGCCTTCAAAGAGGTGGTCTTACTATTAAAGACTGAGACAAAAAAGCCTTTCAGTTCCTCAGCTTTTTCCTCATCCTTGGTCACTACCTTTCTCCTCACATCCAGTAAAGGATGGAGATTCACCTTAACCCTTCTCTTGATGTTAATGAATTTACAAAAACATTTTTTTATTGTTTTCTACGGTTGTGGCCAGATCTAGCTGGGCTTTGGCCTTCCTAATTTTCTCCCTGCATAGCCTTGGAAAAGCCATGTAGTCTTCCTGAGTGGCCTGCCCCTTCTTCCATAGGCCATAGAGTTTCCTTTTCTTCCTGAGTTCCAGCCAAATCCCTCTGTTTAGCCAGGCCGGTCTTCTACCCCACCGGGTGGCCTTATGGCACGCTGTGATGGCTTGTTCTTGCATCGTAAAGATTTCTGTCTTAAAGAATGTCCAGCCTTCCTGGACTCCTTTGCCCTTCAGGACTGCCTCACAAGGGACCCTTGTCAACCAGTCTCATAAACAGGCCAAAGTCCACCAGCTGTTTCAGGAATTTGTCTTCCACACAATCCAGGAATGTCCTAGACTGTTTCCCCTCCGCTGTATTGTATTTCCAGCTGACATCTGGTAAGTTCAAGTCCCTCACAAGAACAAGTGATTGCAGGACTACTCCCAACTGATTATAGAATATTTCACCTTCCTCTTCATCCTGGTAGGATGGTCTATGACAGAATCTCATCATGATGCCTGCCTCGCTGGCCTTTCCTCTGATTCCTACCCATAAACAGTCAACCCTATCATCAGCATCGTTATGCTCAAAACAGTCAAAACACACCCTAAGATACAGGGACACTCCACGGCTTCTCTTTCCCGGCCTATCCTTTCCGAAGTGTTTATAGCTGTTCAACGAAGCACTCCAGCTGTGTGAATCGTACCACCATATTTCCATGACGGCAACTATTCCATAGTTTTCCTGCCATAAAATGGTTTCAAGCTCCTCTTGTGTTTCCCATGTTACATACATTTGTGTACATGCACTTCAGTTGCGCTGTTGATCCCACCACCCTTGGCGGGGGGGGGAGGTGGGGGGGGGGGGAAAAGGCCTAATTCCTACCTGACCATTTCCAGATCCTACCATGATTCCTAGCTAAGTATTCCTCGTGTCTTTGCTACCGCTTATGTATATATACATTGCAGTAGGTGGGGGGGAGGGGAAAAGGCCTAATTCCTACCTGACCATTTCCAGATCCTACCATGATTCCTAGCTAAGTATTCCTCGTGTCTTTGCTACCGCTTATGTATATATACATTGCAGTATCTAGAACTATACTACAATAACTCTGGCACCAAAAACATTACAGGAACCTTGATGAATATAAAGACAACACATTTGCTTCCCAGGGAACGTGCAGTTTAACTAAGACTTGGCACTAGAAATACTGCAGTTAATAAACAAAAGGGTGAAAGCAAAGATTACAATTACGAGATTGTGCAATTCTGGCATGTGCCATGAATACTTTGTATGACCCCAGAACACTTCAACCCAGACTTTGGCTGGGCTATTTATAAGTCAGAGAAAGTTCTGACCTCATCATACCACAGTCACCAGTTACCCATTTAGCCCTCTTGCCTCTTTTTGCCTCAGCCCAACAACAGCAGTTAGCTCTTTTTTGGAAAACAAAATATAAATTTAACTCATGTTTCTAATAAGGCCTTAACTGCTGAGTTGTTGGATTCTTTGTAAAACTGGTAAGGATTGATATTGCTTTAATCAGAATGACTTTTTTGTATTAATTATCCCTTTAAAATTCCCACTGCAGTTTTATTGGACAGAGCTGCTGGCGAAGCACATAGCCGCGGAGAGCTCAGTCAGAGCTGAGCTCCATGATACAGCCAAATAAAGGATAAGAAAGCAACAGATGCTGGAGCACAGGCAAGATGTCCGCTCCTCTTGCCAAGATTGGGTGCTCCTAAACATTTCTAAAACTTGAGATCTTGAACTTACATTGCTCTGAGAGAGTTAACTGACATAATTCCTTCCAGTCTGGTGCGCAAGGACCTGTGGGACATCCCACTTGCAATTGCGGCACACAAGTGAGGTTAGTTGCCTAAGTATAACCATGGCCAAACCTCTGTATGCGGCATGAGGATATTCTGGAGCTGCTTGGGGATTTTCAACTTGCATGTCACTAATACTTTGGTATATTCCCAGGTGACTTAATTTTTCATGGCCTTGGTGCTCAAATCCCTTTACTATTTATTCTGCAGACCATTTGTAATTACATACGACCAAAGAAATGTATTCCTGTAACTCTTATCTGGTGAGCACTCTTAACAAGAGTCACAAGAGTTAAGACACTCTTAAGAAGAGTCACAAGAATCTCCTTAGGAGTGGTTCAGGAATGTTATATTCAGTGATTATATAAACTGTTCGCATTTATGAGGTGTGGATCTACACTTTAAAGACGATCTTCTGTGCTGTTTCTATAGGTTAATGTGGCCATTGCCTCCTACTAACCTTTAAAGTTGGAATTTTTCCCATTGACTCCCTTACATGTTTTGATCAGACTTTGGATGAGATCTTTCTTGAGTAATTCCTCCTGCTGCAGGAGGACTCAGCTGTCATGATGGGAAACTCAATGGAAAACCCACAGGAAGCACTCTGGAACTTGGAGTAAATGCATCAGAAACGTATCTACAGTCAGAGATCATAAAATGGAGTTGTAATTTACTCTTTCCCATCATTTCCATCATACGTCCAGCGTGGGCAGAGGAATATTTGTTTCTTTCATAGACATTTGTTTCCTTTAGCAATTGCTGCTAAGACTAGTTCAGACTCATTCCTTTAACTTAGTAGTAGTGGTCCTACTTCTGCCGTCACTCATTCTGGACACTATAGATTCCTTTCTTAGAAGACAGCAAAAACCTTTCCATTTGTTTGATTTTTATTTTCTGTCGTAAAAGGAAGAACAGGGAAGAGAGCAGCCAACATGTAAAACTACTTATTTCTTAGGTCAGGGCTCCCATAGGACCAGAAACATCACAGAACAGTTTTTCCTGTGATAGCAACACTTCCTAGAGCTTCGCAACAGGGAAGCACAGGCTGTGTGCTTCCAAGTTGCATACATGTTTCCGTGCATATGTATGTGTTTGCATCCACACAAGTGTTTGCGTGTGCTAAATATGGAATACAGCTTAATCATTTCCAATTTTGTGGGAATTTTGGCAGCAATTCCTGTTTTAAGTATTTGGAATGGTTCTTACCATATATTAACTTAATGGGTTTGCCTGTTTCTAATAAGCATGTTTAGTGCAGTGGGACATTATGGTCACTCGATAGAATGCAAGTTGCTTTCTCATGCTCTGCGTTGCAGCCCAGATTCTGACTGATTAATACATTGCACGTGTCAGCCAAAATACAAAAGGATAAGGAGGAGAGCAAGGAGTTGATGTTATTTCTTCTCTTTGACTGGCTGCTCTGGGTGGGGGTTGC
>NW_010422802.1:0-21671 GCF_000710305.1 Buceros rhinoceros silvestris | reverse complement strand
GGTGGTGAAGAAGCCACTCTGTGAGTGACTTGGAAAGAAATCCTGCTCAGAAACATGGCCCTAGAAACAGTACCTCTATCGTCCTTTCCATCTGAACAAAATATTCCTACTCTTGGCAGGAAAAAAAAAAAAAGAGAGAGAGAGAGAAAACACAACAACAGGCAAGGGAGCCCTGTATGAGATTATTGCCAGCCAAAGTACAGATGCCCCTTAAATCTAGGTTTGCATATGGTTTTGGAGGCCATCTGAAACATTCCTTGTATTTGGTTGCCCATCTGTACAAACAAACCCAGTTTGTGAAGTCCTGCATAGTAGCTAAGATAAACGTTGTATATTTTCATTGTTTGATTAAATCTTGTCTGAATTATTGGTTGTATAATGGGAAGAGCTGGCTTGCTCTGAGGTGCTAGCTGTCAATGGTTATTGTTAATCATAATCTAACAAACACCAGATACAGCTATTTGGCAATTGAGTACGAACATTTTTCTTATCTAAGGTGATAGGAATGAAGGAAATATAAATCACAGCGTATTCATTTTGCCATATCTGAAGGTCCTTTAATACTGAACATTTGTCTGCATTTCAAGACAACCAATTCGCAGTTATTACTAGAAAAATGTATGTTTAAAATTGTTCCTAAAGTTAGCATTACCTAATTCATCAGCTGTTTATCTTTCCTAGGATAATTTCACTGAGGACAGCACTGTTACACCTTTGAAGAAAGATCCAGTTCAACCTCACTAAGCAGAATTGCTAAAAAATTTGGAGACAACCATACAAATAAATTATACATTAGTATGAATGGTTTTATGCCAATTTACACTTCTGAAGCATCCTTATGCTAATCTTTCAACTTTATGTGTGTCTGCCAGTATAACAAATTTTAGTTCTTTTAATAAACTCTTTACAGAAAGCCTTCGGAAATATTTTATTGAACTAAATCCTGATAATGTTAAGTCATGTCAAGTGCCTAAAGAAGCCAGCTGATAGCCATTAAATAAAAATGAAGACAAGCTCAGACCTTGGAAACTTAATTTCATTGGGACTGCAAACATCCTGAAAATTAAGTACACAGGCTAAACTAAGTGTATAGGCTCCCACTCACAAGGGGCTTCATCATGGTTTTAAATCACAGCATGGTGCTGTAGGCTAGACAGAGCTGCACTTCCCATCTGGAGATATTTTGACTGACTCAAGGGATTTTCTGAACAGATCTAATGACTCTTCATGGGATGTAATATAACCACATGCTTGCATGCCAGCATGGACAGTGTAAAGGAGACTGACCTCTTTCTGTTCTCTTTGGGGATCTGAAAAATCCATTTGAAGTAGAGTTCAGGCCTAGCACAATAACATTTTCCTTAATTAGTTGGAAATGAGTATTTTTCATTCATTTTTTTTTAGAATCAGCCTTACCTCATGCTCTTTAAAAGCAAGCAGCATCTTTCTCTATAATATAGCCAAGAGAAAAATTAGATCAACAGTTACTGAAAAAGAAGCATCTCATGAAAACACCTCATTTGAAGCAATCAAACTAAAAATGTCGATACATGTGTGACCAAAGAAGAAACCTTTGAGAAGTTTTTCAATTCCTAGAGATAACCTCAAAAACCTAAATAATGTCTCTTTCTACCCCAGAACATCTCCTGGTATAATTTTGGTTCTTGAGAGTTACTGGTAATTAAACAAACAAATCAAGGGTATCACCTACAGGTTCACAGTAGCAAGGTTTCCCACAAGGAAAGTGGAAAGGGGCCCACCTACTTCAGGTCTGACAAAGTCCAATCATTGTACACATGCCATTTATCCACTGTGTTGTGTTACGAGACATCTGCCACCAAGAGGTCACCAACTTGCTAATCATCGACTATCTTCCCAGCATCTAGCCAACATGATGAGCCAGGACTGCAGCACCCGCCCTGCCAGATGTCAGAGAAGATTGCCTGGCAGATGTCACTGAGGACAATTAACAGCAACAGTGATCATTGTTTCCAAGGACATTCAGCTGCGTTACCACAGTTGCAGAGAGGAAGCTCAGAAGGATGCTACACTGTTTTCTGGAAGCTCCAACATAATTTCCTCTCTGGAGAAGAGAATGCTCCAAGGACACCTTTTAGCAGCCTTCTAGTACCTAAAAGGATCCTACAGGAAAGCTGGAGAGGAACTTTTTACAAGACCCTGTAATGAGAGGACAAGGGTAATGGTTTTAAACTGAAAGAGGGTAGATTTAGACTAGATACCAGCAGGAAATCCTTCACTGTGAGGTTGGTGAGGCATTGGAACAAGCTGTCCAGAGAAATTGTGGATGGCCCATCTCTGGAAGGGTTCAAGGCCAGTTTGGATGGGGCTTTGAACAATCTGATCTAGTGGAAGGTGTCTCTGCCCATGGCAGGGAGATTGAAACTAGATAATCTTTAAAGTCTCTTCCAACCCAAACGATTTTATGATTTCGCATGAAAAAGCTTTTTTTAAAAAAAAATTTACTTTCTAACGCTCTCCATAAACTAATATGCCCATTAAGAAATAAAAGGTGGCAAGAAAGAAGCCAGACAATGGTCATAACAGCCATCATTCATAGCTCAGCATTTTGAAAGAAGATACTTCACTCTAAAAAACCTATAGAAAAAAACATGGCGTTTGCCTACTTTTGGGGGAGCTGTACAATAAGTCCCCAAATTTGCAACAAAGAATTTTTTCCTGATTTACAGTCACATAAAAATAGTATGGCTGGCGTTTCAGGCATTTCTTGAGAGTGGAAAGGACTCCAATGACATATGATAATAATGGTTCCCCTAATGAAGGAATTAGTAACACGAATCTCAAACTCATTGCTTTGATGAATAGGATTTATATCATTGATACCAATGAGTCTGTGTGTGAGACAAGATTAAATCGATACAGCTCCATTGACTTTGATTACATTGCACTGACTTTCACCAATTTCATTACACAAGGATTAACCTGATGGAAATGACATGAGAATGAATGTCAAGGTCTCTGCTACTCTTGTGTTTGTATATATCACTAGCCTATAGCATATAAGCTATAGTGTATTTTTCAACAACATTCAAGGTAAATATGAGTTAACAGATCAATGTGATGTAAACCTAAGTTGCTGCCAACCAATTCTATTTGATTACTACACTTCAATATTTGGTCTCACTAAACTCTGGCATCCTTGGGACTCGACAGATTAACACATATATGAAGAAATTTGCATATTTATTTTAAACCAGATGTTCTTTGAGCAGTACAGCCAAATTCCCATCATCACTATAATCACATTGTGCTTTGTTAACATAACGGAACCATTAAAACTCCACTGCATGCTTCTTTGTTAGGAAGAAAGGGTTATTAAAGAATTTTCCAGGTGAATTCTAAGTGAATCCTAATTAAGAAGAAAGAGTCAGATCCCTAGCTAATGTTAATTGTCTCTGTTTACATCACTGCAGGATCTGGTTTGTATCAGACTACTACTTTGTTTTGCATTAGCTGCCACATATTTTACGGAAAAGGTGGTTTAAAGCTTTACTATATTAATCGCAGTCAACAAACAGTGAATAACTGGTGTTATGAAATATACACTCTATTACTTTTACCGTTAAGAACCATGAGTTTATATTTATCTTTGGGGGTTTTTAATCAGATTTCTGAAATTATAACTTTTGCATTGGTTCACATCATAGACCATTTGGCTTTCTTATGTGAAGATCAGTATTTGGTAATGCGTAGCACAATTGATCACTGTTAAATCAACTAATCCAAAGCTCTGGAATGCAAAGAATGAGAATTACATTGTTTTTTTAAACACTATAAAGGAAAGTTGCACTGTATAGAGTGATAAAGAAACAAATCTCATATAAGAAGGGAAGACTTATTTTCTGAGAAAGAAGCCAAGAGAAAGAGGAATTACAGGTGAGGTTGGAGACTACAGCTCAACTAGACCTTTCTGATTCAATGCGACATTGTTTTTCTAAAAGAAAAATCCCAGACAGTCAGAAAGCAGAGGGGATACCCACGAAAAACATATATTTGGAAGTGCTAGTTTGTACTAAAAAATAAGCAATGTCTTGGGGCCAAGAGCTGCCCTTTGAATTGTGGCACTGAGAAGTGAGCACAGAAATGAAAAAACAACACACCTGTTCGCTCAGCATTTCTTAAATGATTAAATCATCCTTTTGCAGCTGACTGCAAGAGCTGGAGGCAGCCAAAGGAATCTCACAGTGGCTAAGACCCTAAACATCTCATTACAAGTCTCCTATGACACCCAGATTCCAGAGCAAGGGGTAAGACCTATCGATGTTATTTAAGTTTCAGATTTGCTTAGGGGCTACTCGCAGTATGAAGCAGTTCAGCTGGAACAGTAATAGACCAGTCAGAGGGGAGGAGGTAAGTATGTCTTAAGTAATCCAGAGCATAGTGGGTGATGGAGTATCTTAATATTTTATTCCAATCAAAAGAGACAAAGAGGTAATGAGAGAAGGAAAGAGGCAGATTCGTCCAAATAAGAACACAGCTCAGAAATGGGGCAGGTCTGCTAATGTCATAGCCACCACAACGTTCACTGCAGTAGGAAAGGGCTAACTGAATACTGTCAAAGACTTGTCCAAAAGTCAGTGGAAATCTGCACCAGGTATGATGGAAAGACAGCTCTTGGCAATGGCATGAAGAGCTCTGCACTCAGAGCTTGCACCACTGGACAAACCTCAGCTACAGGCACGTAATCTGCTGTTGCAAAACGGCATTGGACATTTCCGAGCAAATGCCTGGCAAACTGCGTTCTCAAAGAAGTTGACTGGATAAGATCCACAGCATTTCATTAGGATGTGTTTGTTAAAAAGCTGTGTCTGAAATGTTTGAAAAGGTCAGTGTAGGCAGGCAAGATCTCTATGGTAAGTATAAAGCTTTGGCTTTAATGATATCTGTCTAACTTGTGGTAAAGTTGACTCGAGCACAGGAACACTTAGAAACATTTAAACAGTCTGACCCTAAATAAGACGCAACATTGGTGATAAGGAAAATATTTCAAATGCGCCTTTTGAAGGGTTTTTCATGCAATTTTACCATTCACTCAATTTTATCATTCAAAAGAATCATTTCTTGGAAAAGAACTTCATCTCTCAATAAGAAACAATTTTTGCATAAACATAAATTGTTTCAAAAACTGGAATGTGATGCTAACTTCCAAGAGAGTTAGAAACATCTTTTCTAAGAAAGCTGGAAAGACCTTTTCTGAGAATGTTATCTTTACACTGTTCACCGGGCCAGTCAAAGCCTGTTATAATTCACTGACTGCTTTTGTGGTATCACCCCCATTTCTTTCGTGATGGAAAATCATAATGAGGAATCATTATGAGGAAATCAAACATGAAACTACTAACTCGTGAATGTGTGAATCTGAATGTTGTGTTTGGGAAAGATCTTCCAGTAAACAACAGATAATAATTCAAAAGAGTTTGAAGAGTTTTCCAGTTCAGCTTACACTCACTTTGCCATGAAGTGCTGAGGAAACCAATAAATCAGATTTTTAAAATGACCATTTCTGATCACTGAATTCACAAGAAAAGAATGTGGAGACTTCCTTCTGTTTGAGTTTTTCTTTCTTTGTATCATTAACACAGACACAGACTTGTAAAAATGTTTTACTAACTTTTCCATGTCCTACAGTCTTCAGCCCTTGTTTTTTCAACCATCACCTAAAAAATTTTCTTCTAATAGTTCTAAACCAGAAGTTAATCCACATCTTTAATGGATAGAAATGAAGTGGGTTAAAACAGAATGAGTGAGAGTGAGAAGGAGAGGAACAGATTTTTAGAAACATCGATAGTCTTCCAGTGCATGTCATTTTGTTAGGATTGCAGAATTTTTAGTTTAACCTTTTGTTTAACCTTTCATTTAACCTCAGACTTCAACAGTGCCAATCATAATATTAAACTTCTACTGGAAAGTTAATAGCAATAATATGTCATGAAATTTCAGTACCATAGTCCTGTACAAAGCTTCGGGATGGTCTGAGGTTTGTGTTGCTATCATTCTAGCAGAAATTAGAACTGCGAAAAACATGCTACTCTCTCTGGGAAACTTAGCAGCCAAAACCCAGCTGCAACGTTATCGTGTGGGAAATTATATCTCTAACTAGCTTCTATTTGATTAACACTTAACCAATCAGAAACTGCGAGTAAACTAACTCCTGTATCCAATCATAGTGCCTTAAGAGATGCATACTGTCTGTGTGACAAGGAACATATCCAATCACTATGTAACCGGTTACGTGAGCAAGAATCCACTCTCTATAAATAGAGAAGTATTGTAAACAATAAACGGGTTTCACTACACACCACATTGGCGTTCGGGTGATTCTTTCCGCTCCAGCAAGAGCCTATTGCCACAGTTTGTAAACACTATGCTTGGGTGCAGACATTTATATTCCAAGTGCAAATGACACACACATTTATTGTGAGCAAACACAAGCAATCATGAAAACAGTGAGCAGAATCCTGTTATTTGAAAAAGGTTTTCCTCTTCAACCTTTCCTCTGTCTTTTGTATTAACAATTGATTATCAATAAATAGGCTGAAATGCCAGGAGAAAATCATCACTGGGCAATTTCATTTAATTAAATTGCACTGGTTATTGACTGAGATAAGTGACTACATCTTCTGAATCCAGTGAGTCCTCAAAGGCTGTGGAGTCCAAGGAGAACACAGCCTCACCTAAGCTTGCTGTCAAATTGCTGTCCTGATACCTGGACACCAACTCTACATCCAGCCTGCGTTAGTTATAAGCCCCTGTCCCCTATTCCCAGGGCCGATACTATAAGTCTTTTGATTTATAGCTTAGCTCTTCGAGAACTACATGACAGACACACGCGAAGCAAACAGAATTTTCACATGCCTTTAACACTTCTTCCCTTAATATTTTGTAGATAGAGATTCTTTAGCCAAATCATCATCCTGAAACCGGTAAAAATACTTTTTATTTTACTGTGGTTTGGCTGAGCCAGCATCTGGAGCTAGTGAAGCCCTTTTAAGTCTTATTCAAGCTACAGTCCATTCTTCTTCAGGGTCTTTTTTGACCCCTGCTACCACTTGGCTGTTTTCTCCATCTTCAGTTTTTCCCTCAAGATGTCTGAAAAGAATGGCTTTTCCACTTAAGGACAAAGCACGGGTAAAAATTTTATCTGTAAAGTAAATGCCTACTATTATCCCTTGTCCGAAGGGTATTAGCAGAGGTCTTACTAGCACTGGTTTATGTAGCCTCACAGAGACTTTTGTTGTATGGCAACAGTCACAGTAATAGCTCCATAACATTAAAAAAGAATAAAACAAACAAACAAACAAACAAAAAAACCCTCCAGGACACTCAATTCATTCAGAAGCTGCCCGAATAATTTCACTGACTGCTCCTGCCCTTTCACTGTGGCTCCTGCCACAATACTTTCAGACTTCTTCAAAGTAACATAAGGAGCCCGTGGAGGC
This sequence comes from Buceros rhinoceros silvestris, assembly GCF_000710305.1. NCBI lineage: Eukaryota > Metazoa > Chordata > Aves > Bucerotiformes > Bucerotidae > Buceros > Buceros rhinoceros. The sequence continues at coordinate 14,193 of NW_010422802.1, read as the reverse complement.
CTTGGAGAGAGTGATCCTGCCTAGAGCTCCCTACCCAAGCACACTGCACCACTAGTTCTGGTGTAGAGATCACAAGGTCTTCTAGCATCTCAGTGCTGGGAACACAGATTTCCACCTTAGAGATCCATACATTTCTTCTACTAGCAGTAACAGGAGCCTCTTGAGGCTTGCCTTATACTCTGTCACCATGGAGACGCTATGGCCCACAGCCTCGGTGGAACTTGTGGGATCTGCAAGACAAAAAAATGACGCTGAGGAAATAAACCAGAAAGCATCAGCACAGGCAGGATCGCCCCATCTCTCTGCCCTCCCCTAGGAATTATTCTAAGGGTAGCTGCATCTGAGCAGTGAAATCACGTCACCTATGAAATAAAGCAAGCACAAAGTGGAGAGTCTGCGACAACACGGACAACATCTGCAGCTCTTGCACACTGGTAATTTGGTAGTTTATAGCAATTTGGTAATTTGCGCCAGCTGAACTCGAGGCGTTTTTCTAGGTTAGCTCAGTCCTGCATTTTCACATTAGGTGTTGTAGTGAAACCATTTGAATAATCTGAGTCCCATGATTTAGTGTATCAGTTCGTGAGTGCCAAGTATCCTTACAGAGAGGCACAGCACATGTGGGATGAGTACAGGAATTTGTAGGGGTGAAAAGAGGAGCTATTCTCCCCAGTCCTAAAAAACAATTGCAGCAATACTATAAATAAAATACATCCTTAAAGCAAAAGTTGTGACTTTGCAAGGAGAGGGAAGTACAGTGCTGTCAGAGAGGTCAGAATATGACCCTTTTTAGCTATAGGATACTTCAGAAATTATTCCACAAGCTTTTACTTTCTGGAACACAAGAAGTTGACTCCAGAGCTCAAGCTGCAAAGAACAATTGTAATAGCTGGAAGTATTTGTTTCAAAGCATTGTGGAAGTAAATGAAAGTGTCATTTTGCACTAATGTGATAGGCAGCTATGCTGCCTTGTCAGAACAAGCAAAGTCCTGCAAGCTTTATCCGATTGCCACAGGCACTTGGGCACCTCTCTGGAAATCAATCGCAGATTGCCCTGAAGAAGAGCAGAGCTGAAACAATGGCACCAGAGTAGAGGACCCTTAATGAAAGCCATTTGCTAGTCCACACCTAGGCTGTCTAGACAGCACCTCCTGTGCTTTGATCACTGATAAACCATTCTAAATGTTACCAGTGCCTCTTTTTTGTTTCTGTTTACTGGCAATCAGTGGGCCTCTGGCCATTGCCTCTATTTCAAAGCAGTGCTTTTCATCTGACTGCAATCAAATAAAAAAGAACAAAGAGATGCACATTTTGGATATGAGATACTTGTTTTCCTGTGATTTATACCATTTCAAATGAAGAGCGAAAACAAAAAGCAATTGTGAGTGTACATGTGATAAATGTTCCTAATTAGGCATGCCCTCTTAATGAGTTTGAATGCAGACTTCCCTCACGACACAGCAAAAAATTTAGTGCAAGCTTATGTGTGTGTGTGCGCATGCTGCACAACACCCACCTTTAGACTGTAGAGCTGTTCTCATCGCTTCATGGTGATCTTTCATGCTATTTGCTAGTACAGTCATCAGCTCCACTCTGAAAACTCCACATGAAATATTCAGGTATTTTTCCAAGTGGCTCTGTTTCATGTTTTAACCTCAGTGAAATTAGAACCACAGCAACTGAAAAACCTACCAAAAAAATTGAATATATCTTGTATCCTATGCTTGTCTAGCATACACTGGCCAATAACTAACTCACACTTTTAGATACACATACTGAGCTGTAAGTTTTTAAAGATTCGTCTAAATATTGTTTTGCATGTAAATTTAAACATTTTTTTCCAAATCCAAGTCCACAAATACCATGTGGTTACCTCTAGCTGGATGTCAGTGCTTGAACTTTAAGACCCTCTCATCTTTCATCTTCAGCAACTTGAAGTAGTCTACTTAAATTTAGCCTTTGAGACCTTCTCAGCCCCTTCCTACATATGTCACGTCGGTTCTGACATCTTAAGCCTCAATCTCAAACATTCTTAAAGAAAACCTAAAAGATCATAAAGTTATGAAGAGATTTAATCTCATCTCTAAATTTGGCTTTATCAGTATATCATTTGAAAACATTTTATTTCTGGTGTGAGAATCTGAAGGCTATTTGGATGCAGCTTAACAACACTAAAAAAGTCAGTCTTGTAAGGCCAGGCATTTTTGTACTGTATACTTGAAAATATTTCTGTTTTACAAGTCAAGATCAAGACCAACTCTTTCTGGCTCATCTGTGATCTCCAAAAATCATGGATTTCTTTGCTATTTCCTCTCTCTTCGTTGCCATCCCCTCTCTCTTCTATCTAAGGAGATGATAAATTTAATTAGGTGACTCAAAATTGCCAATCTGATAGGAAATGGTGCAGATATACCCTTTCAACGGCATACAGTGCTTAGACCACTGAAGATAACATTATCTGTGGTCCCGGCTGGCAAAGTTTTTTACTTCAGACGCTGTACATCTACACTTGCCCCAAATACGCGCACAGTCTTTTCACTACCTTATGCAATCACTTTAAGCTAATCAAGATTTACCATACAGTGATAGTAAAAGTGATAATATCTGTGGGTTTTTTCCACAAAAACAGGACAATGCATCAAAAATTCTCTCAAAAATATTGTGTGTCAAGGAAGTAGGAAAGTAAAGGGGGGGGGATCATACTAAACAATTTTAAGAACACAAGTGATGAAGAACAGAGGAACTAAGTCTCTTTCCCAGGGCTATGTGAATATAATTCATTTGCTAAACCTAGCCTGATGCTATTTATCCGGGTCCCCCAGAGGACTCACACAGTTTGCAGAGTTTAAGTAAAGTTCCTACATATATCACTGCTTACAGTAGGAGGCATACATTATAAAAACAACTTCAATTTCATTCCTTTGGCAACGTATTCTTTCAGACTGACACTATTTGAAGTGAGAGATCCCAAGGTCTCTGAAACTTGAGGCTATGTGTTTAAACGGGAAAATCAACCAATAATTAAAGCTCCACTTGTTCACCTCCACTGGTTTCTATCAAAGGTAAGAAGTGAGTTTTGTCTGACTGAAACAGGACCAGATCTGTTGAAAATTATTTTCCTCTCCTGCAGTAACTATAGCAGTTTAAGTGGTGCCTTTTTAAGATGAAACTTAATGCAGGACAGAAGAGAACCAATGACATAGTTCATAAACACTGTGATTCTTACACATTGACTCAATGGGACAGCAGTCTGCACTTATGATCTTATTCTTAGGAGTATTTTTATTCCAGTTTAATTCAGGAACCATTCCCTTGCCTTGAAGTCAAAAGAGTTAACTGGGTGCAATTCTCCCAGGAATAAAGGGAAATGAAACAGTGCCTCTTGGAATAAGACCAGAACAGCTTTCCCAGACAGAAAAAAAATCTAAATCCTACGAGTACCCAAGAACTTTGTGAATATACTGCAGATTTTAGCCACAAAGACATTAAAAACAACAGAACTTTGCCTGACTTCATCCTGCTTTGGAAGAAGTTTTTCATTATCTGTGCCTCTAAATTATATATTTAAACACTCAGTATAAGTGGACAGAAATAGAGAAATGGGAGCAAGATTGGGAATTTTTGTTCTGTAGCAGTCTTCTAGCTGCAGTTAGACATCAGATCTGTCGTGTCATTTTTCAGCTCATTAGGTGGGATTTTGGCAATTTCTATGTACAGTAAGAGGTATTGAGCAGTTGAAACTCAGAAGGTCAAACATTAAGAGCAATGTCATCATCCCTCATTGCTTCCAATGAGAAATTCTTGTATAATTGTTTAATGCCATGAGCTGCCTTTAGTGGGACATAGTAGTTTTTGCCAATTTCCATTAACTCTTGAGGCTTACAGCCAATAGCCACATGAGCAAAGAAACTTACTCAGATTGGATCAAGCTGTTGTTTCACTAATATCGCTGCTGCCACATACTAACTTAACAAGACTCCCCAGCAACGAGGAATAAGCCTCAGAGGGGGACACAGCATGTTGACCAGTAACACACCAGTACATACATCCCTTTGCATCTATAGACTATGTAAATTGTGCACAGGGCAAGGCTCCATTAGCACTTGCATTCTCTGGCCCCAAATCAACGAACAACTTGAATGTGCATTCTACTCAGGCAAGTACCCATGAGTTCAACAGCATTGTTGATGGGTAAGAAACATGTACATCACTGAGAGCAGCATGGGGGCCTTTTTTGGGCAAACATCTGTAATGGCAAACACGGGATCAAATCCTTCTCTGCTGCAAATCCACATACTTCTATGTTGGCTGTGGGATGGTCTGGCACTGTATGGATTATGCCAACAGCCAAAAGAAGGCAGGTTTTCAAAATGCAAAGTAATGCTTCTCAGTATCAACTCTTTCTTTAAATATGCTATTTAGTGATAAAGTTGGTTCAAAAAAATTTATAGCATTTCTGAGGATGTTTCAATGCTAAAGGCAGAACTGACTTTCAAGACTCATCAGTACAAAATAATTAACTGGAGTAACTCGAGTGGAATAGATTGTCCCAGGAAAGCTCTGGTGTGCCTGTATAGATGCTCTAGTCTGGAAAAAGTAAGTTTTAGTCCAGATCACAGTGCGTTCAGAAGCCTAAAGGGAATTACTCTGCAAAAATTTAATTTCCTCCTCAGCCTTGGCCTTAAACTGCTCTCATTAAACCAGTACCAGAAAAAAGAAAGTCTTCTTTCAGTAGAATATTTAAATTCAAATAAGCCAAACTTTATGGTATAAGCTAACTTGTTTTACTTTGCATTGAAATACCAAATCGTGATTGAAGGACAGTAATTTCCAGCTGGAAGATAGAAATTAACAGCAGAAGAGCAATTTTTTAAACAACTGAAAACAGATAAATGACAATGTCCTTTGTCTTGCACTTGCTAAATGTGTACACAGATTTTTACATGGATTCAGCCGATGCACAATGTCATTATTTGGTTGCAAACCTGGTGTCTCAGATCCACCCAGACTTTTGTAATCATTTACTTCTCGCAATTTAAAATTCAGTATTGTATTTTATCAACACATCTCTCATTCTAGACTAAATACGTAAGACCTGAGATACCCTAACTTTTGAAAGAGTTTAGTTTACATGAGAATAATATGTGTAAACTACACATAAACAACAATATACAAATAATATTAATGTTATCAAACTCCTGCATCTTCAAAAAAGGATATTTTACACATTAGCCCAGAAGTGAAATGTCTCTTCTTCTTCAACCAAAGCATTTTTTTTCCCTTTAAAATTATACCATCAAACAGTCTGGGCAGAGAAACACTTGAGTCTACCACCTCCATAAATTCTGGATTTGAAAAAAAATCCAACCTATCTGTAAGGCTGAAGAGGGAATTTTATGTATGAGGTTTTATCTTTTCCAGAAGGATTCTTTCAATGCAGGAACACTAAATTCTGTCAAGCTACTAGTTCTCATTTTTTTACTGTTCTGAGAGAATCACCTAGGTAGCAATTTATGAACTTGTATCACTCATTTCCTAGTAATAGAAACACCTGCATTCATAGGCAGAAAGGGAAAAAATACCTTATTAAAGTAAAACTTCTGTAGCTATATTTCAGTCCAGTTTTATATTTCAGAAGAAATGAAATTATACAAACCCTGGCTGAAGTTCTAGCCAGGGTGAGAAGCTAGAGAGAAGCCAACATGGAGCTCATTGATTTCAATGGGGGCCAACATTTTATTTTAAAATTATCTATTTTCTAGTTTCTGATAAATATTGTGTCATTTTTTCGTATTTTTCTGTGAGGCCTATTGATACTTTTCTATGTCATATAAGATCATAGAAGTGGATAATGAGACTGGTGGCCCTGAGTCCGCAGCAGAAGCTGTGTATACCTCTGACCAGGGAACTGCATGAGCTGTGATAGCTGAAGAGCAAATGTGCAGTTAGAGCTCCTCATTTCCAAGTCAGCCTTTGGATCAGTGAGGTGGTAGCAAGTAGAGCTAACAATAGGGATTTGTCTTCATATATGGGCCAGATAGATAGATAATAAATTCAGAGCCATGGTGAATGCACACGTGCGTATCTACACACACCCATCTGTGTATGCACACAGAGGGGATACTTCAGCTTTGAGAAAGAAAGCTAATATGTATCAATTGACCTATGAAATTGCCAAACAAAAATTAATAATTTCTTTTATGCAAATTGTTATAACCATAAGCACACTTAGTACTACCATTGTCAGAGGCAGAGATGACTACAAAGCACATTAGTTTAGCTGTTCCCACTGGAGGCAAATCTGTATCTGAATGAAGAGCTTTTTGTTGTTGTTGTTTTGCTTGAAAAGTATTACAAACACTTTTTGTTGAAGAAGCTCAATTAAAAGAAGATAAAAATCAAGAAAATATTTCTTGCATTCTTTCAAAATAGAACAAAATGTGCCTGCAATTGTGAGCTGAAAAGTAGCTGCCTTTCTGTTTGTTAAAGAGAGACTGAAGACACATTGTGGAGCCTTATCTATATCTACCCCCATCTGTCACATAATCCTGTTAAAAACAGGGATACTTATTCAACTCAAGTCCTCTCCAGCAAAACTGCACTGTCTTTCACATAAATGAGCTCCTCGTACTTTTGCAAGTTCCATTTTTATATTTTAGGTAATAGCAGCATACACCCATAAACAGTTGTGAAGATAAAACAATTTTAACATGAAAGAATAATTATATAATCCCAAAAGAATGAGAATTACAGGAAGAACTTGTCCGGCATGACATACATCTGCTCAAGAGGTGTACCCAGAGCGTACTTAAGGGAAACAACAAAAAAAGCTGTGATATAAATTATTCACCAGTGATCATATTTCCAAGGTGTTTTAAAAGTATGACGTTAAATAGGAAGCTGCATGACTGAATTTATATCTTCATAACTGTTCCCACAGTGCCGTGGCACAAAACTTGTAGACAAGCTTAGAAAGAAGTGGCTATAATGCCTAAAACTGCTATCGTGGATTCTGCAGGTACTTGTTTTACACTTTTCTACATGATGATTGCGGAGTATCTGATACAAGGAGACACAGCTCCCAGCTGTAATGCACACAGCCCTGCATTCCATGGTGTTACACGTAAATGCTTAGTGAGAGTAACAGGTTAACAAAGCATGGGCAAATGGCTTCTTTGTTCACACCGGTGCAAAAATAAGCAGAGAGGGAAATTGGGGCAGGGGGCTGGTTTAAATTCTGTAACACGTAAAACAATTTCTTGTTAATTAATTCAGTCATTAGCAGCAGTTTCCCCGAGGGTAGTGTAACCTGAACAGGATATCACAATTACAGCACTTTTTGCATTTTTAAGCTTGTAGGCATTTGACATGAAGGATTTATCAAAAAAGACATCTCTGTTCAGCAAACTCTTAAGCAGCACTTCCTGACTTCCCTTTTACATTAATTCTCAGTTATCCTCCTGGTAGGCAAGATCTGTAAGAACATCAAAAGTCATTGTACCCCTTCCTCTTTAGTACATATAAGACCTCTATTACTATAGCATTTGCATGTCTAACAAAACATCGTGTATACACCCTCCCAACAACTCTTGCATCAAGGAATCTTGATTTAATGGCTAAATTTCCACAGTAGTTAGGCATCTCAACTGGAAGATATATAAATACTATTTAATATCTGATTGCACGACTGAGTGATCCAAGAAGGCAATAAAAAAGCAGGGACTGGAGCCATAGAGCAGGATTCTTCTGCAGCTACACTTGGTGTTCATGGGTGTGTTGTGTACATGGGTGGTGAGAGCATGGTTGCAGAGAATAGCCTGTGTAGAGACACTAGTCACTATTTCACCCCATGCCCTGGTCCCAAGCCAAGCCACACACCATTGCTCTGCTCCTAAGCAGGAATAAGTAGAATTTAGGCAATACCAGTCTATATTCTTGAAAGGTAAGTATTGGCTTGAGGCAGAAACTGCTGGGAGATTGCCCCAAAAATACTCAGTCCGATCCTGTAGGTTGTCAGACCTTCAAAGTCCAAAAAAGAGGAGGAAGAAAAGCAGTATTAAGTTGCAGCGATCAACAGAAGAGGAGCTCCGTATTCCTATGAAGCATCTTTGAATTTCTCTGAAGACCTGATGATGCAATCTGCCATCCCTTGTGTGATTCATATGGAACAGAACATGCCGCCTCCAATACTGAATGGTTGCTGAAAGCTCTGTTTTACTTCAGTATAAAGCATTTAATTGTATCATTTCAGGCATCTTTTGAAATTTCTGGCAAGAGATTAAATCAATGCCTTGTGACATGTGTCTTGGGTCCCATAGGACTCTACTCTGTGCCCAAGGGTTACCGCATACTTCCACTGTGTTGTAACTTAAGGTATGAAGTGAAATACTCCCAGGAAAAAACTGTTTCAGGAAACAGGGTATTGCACATGCACAGAGACCATTCAGGGCCAAATTCTCTCCCACAGCTCTGGACTTCGATTTCTTTCCTGCTTCAGCAATGAAGAAAAGGGTTTGAAGCCCTCATTTTGAGGATATTGAACCGGGAGAAAACTTTAGCCATGATCTCATCTGTCCTTGAAACAGGATAAGTGAAACGCAAACTGTGTGTCAAATTCTTTATAGTTGGTAGCAGATGGTGGCACATAAAAGGCAAAGGTGTTCAACCCAATAATTTAGAGTCAATTTATAGCAACCATTATAAATTATAATGCTCTGACTCAAAATAACATAAGAAAACTTGTTCCTGTTCAGTATCAGCTGGTTATGCAGAAAGCAGAAACGGCTTTTTGCACTCACATTTTTTAGCTTCTCTTTAATTTTCTCATCTCCTATGAATAGTTGTTCTAGTCATCCATATACGACCTTTATACCTCTAAAATACATCTTCCTTCATATAACTCTTCCAAGAAAAAACTCAGGGCCACAGATAGGCAGAACAAACCTCATCAGTCTTAACTTGACCATTTCCTCCCGAATAAAGCATCAAACTGCCAAGACTGAAGCTCTCCTCTTACAGAAGCTCAAACCCTTTATGTATGTGTATGAGGATTTTGACTGTACTCTGAAACCACTTGTGAAAATTCACTGAGACCAGCATTTAATTTGCAAATGAAGTAAATCATTTTAGTACACTGGGCAAAGATCTAGAGGTTCTAAGATAAAATATTTCATCTGAGGGTCAGGGGTGAGCTGATTTTATAGGAATGCCACAATCACATTCCTTATCCTGCAAAAGCGAGGGAAACTTTAAGAAGACCGGGGAAATGTTTAGGTTTCCAGGCGGTGATTCTAGTCTTTAGCTGAACAGATGCATAAAGAGAGAGTTTTCAGTTAAGATTCACTGCACAACAAGCCAGACTTAACTAGATGGAAAGTGAGCATGGTCGTGTGATGTAGCAAAAGAAAAAAAAGAATTCTGGTCAAGTCTTGCTAGGACAAGATTACTCCTTGTTAATGAAACGTAAAGGAAAAACACTGACTGAAAGCCACAATCATATACAAGTTTGGTTCACACCAATCTTTGATCGGAATTCGGTAGCTTATGCCAATCTCTGAAATGGTCTCCAAAACTATGAAAATCCTCTAAATTCATATACCCTACCTGTAATAAAGGTGTCATAAACTGTCAAGGTTTGGAATTTTCTCAGTAAGCAATCTCTAAGGTACCCTTTAAAGTTTTTCTACAGAAAGTGGTGGTAATGGTGGCATCCAGAGGCACCATATGTTTTGAAAAGTTAGTCCATTAATTTTGCTGTGAATACATGTAGTATGATTCACAGAATTTATATACTCTTTTAAAGAGTCTGTAATTCATTCCATTAATCAATAGCATCATCACCTTCACAAGAGCAGTGACTATTGCATTTATGGAGGGCATCTGACTCTCTCTGATGTTGTTAAGGGGTCTTTCTGAAAATATGTGGTCAGAGCTTCAATGAAAATCTTTCTGACCACATTTTATAACAATAATGACCAAGACAGCCAGTCTGGATTATAGCTGCAAATAACAATTTAACCAGAGAATTTTATCCAATGGAAAAATCAATATAGTTTACAATGAGTGCATGTCTTAATAGCCACAGGGCAGCCGCTAATATTGTCATTAAAGACATTCTGGCCTTTACTAATTTATGTTTTTCCTCTTAAAGTAAAATCTATGTGAGCAATAATCATAAGGGAACACCTCTACATTCATTTGCTTTCCAAATGTGCCTGAATTATTTAGTTTATCTAATGAATTTGTCTTGTACTAAGATCTTAGCTATTGGTCCTTCCCTGCAGCCCTACCTGGCATTGCTGGTGGTGGTGGTGTTGTCTGAGCAAGAGCCACATTTGGGGATAACATCAAAGGGAAAATTCGAGAAGTGAACAACCCATATAAATCTACATGTTGACTAAGAACACACTGAAATGACAGGAAGCTATATATGTGTTTAATCATGAAGAGTTATTTTTAATGACTTCAAATGTGTACATATCAGAGAACTCCAAGTCTGAGGCTTCTATCCTGGTCAGGGCTTTACACATAGAGTTCTTACAAAAACAAGAGGAAGCAGAACAGCTCAGTCTCTATGGGATCCCCATCTTTTGCCTACAGTGTGAATGATACACGTCCTTGAAACAACCATCAGTGGCATCCCAAAACTTCAGAATGAATCTAGTTAGTCCCTCGATGTTGCGGTACACTGTTGCAGAACACTGGGTGGCAGTACAGGCGCTCGGAAGATTACGTGCTTACGTGCTTACGTTACAGGAATGCAGTAACCACCCACGATGGGCGAGGCTTAGGGGGAACACTATATAACTCTGTTCAGTACATAATAAAGTGCCATTTTGCATCTTCTATATTAGAATAAGTGTCTAAATGGACCTTGACGGCAGAGGTCAAGTGCCAAATATCACAACAAGTTGCCACACCTCTATAGTTCTCATTAGATGATACTATAGCCTAAATATTTATTCATTGTCTCAAGTGCGGTGTTACAACAGCAGAACAACTGAAACCTGACCATTACTGAGGAAGAGCTCACCATTACTGCAGGAAAGGGATGGTCAGTTTGGAGAATCATCGTATGTGTTGTATGAATCATCCATCTTACTTTTTACAACCTTATGCGGCTTCAGTGCAGGGCTTCCACCATGGTCTCAGGAAGACTTCTAGAGTAGCGCTGGTTTCATACAGAGAATCTTGTGAAGTGCCACTTCACATAGTCAGCTGAAGGAATAAAGGCTGCTGCCTTCCTTTTTGTAATTTAATGTGCTTATGAGAAACTCCAGTAATATTCATGAGATGCTTCTTCAGCTTGGCAACATTTTAAGTCATTACTGACTCAGAAGGACCTTGACCTAACTTACTGAGCTGGTGGCTAGGAGATTGATTTCTGAGCTCATTTTTGCTGGTGACCTCCTGTGTGAATCATATTTGTGTTCCTGTTTTTTCTCCTCACCTCTTTAACATGGGGCACTGCCTGTCCACCTTCTGGGTCTAGCTTAACAGGTCTTCATCCTGGGGACACATGGAGGCTACTGTCATAAACCTATCTGATTACAAAGGGGTGAGAAGACAGTATTTCTGCAAGACTGATTTTACTTCTTGCTCCTTTAAAAAGAAATCACATAAGGAGGAATTTAGGGAACATGCAACTCTCCAAACATTATGCAATAATTGAGAAAAAAAAAAAACACCTGGCCTTTATTGTCATTAAAATTTCCTGGAGCTAAAATGATACGTGTCTTTGGAAGATCTGTATCCTACAGTAAGCTTGAGTTTTCTTGATGCATCAGTTAGGCAAAATTAATCCCCAGAATCTGCTGAAATTTCTACAGAACCGTGCAGTTATATTATCTTTAGATTGACTCACACATCAAATGTTTTTGAACTATAATATCGTCCAAATTATACTTAATAGAAATCATAGTCCTAAAACATACCAAATCATTCACAGTTGAAAATCACATGTCTAAGAATGTAATGTGGAACTATTTCATTAACAAAGCAATCAGTATTAATGGTCCTATATTTAATAACTGGTGTAAATTTGCCACATCATCAGTGCATCTACTACAGAAAGATGTTTGGGCACAGTCATTCAAAATAATTTGATGCAGGCAATGGGTCTCTCCTTATCCAGAAAAGGTTATACACACTGGAGAGTCCCACAACAGTCATTGTCCTCTTCTGATTAGTAGTAAGAAAATTAAGCCAAAGAGGACTGCAAATCAGGACCAAGTGATGAGGTGTGAGGACACCATCCATATAAGAAGGAAATAGTGATACTGACGTTCAGTGTTCCAGAGTCTCCACAAGGTTTTCTTCTCAGACTTATCAGGAAACAAATAAGAATTAATGAGTTGCTGGGGAAGGAGGTTCTCAGGTGAGATTTCTCCTGCCCTGCCATGTCATGTTCTTTACAAACATGTTCTAAAGCTTGGTATTTCTGCTGTGTTTTTTCCTCAATAAAACTCAAAACAGGCCCATGAGAGTTTCAAGATGGTAGAAGCTTTGGACCACTTTCAAAATTCTGCTGATGTTATCCCTCATCTCATTGGCCTCAGTGTGAGCAGAACCATGTCCAGATTTTCAATGGGAATGAAGGGTTTGTATAAAGAACTGAGGTCAAAACAATTCCCCAGAAAAATAATTCAGATCACTTCTTACTTGCATAGCAGGAGAGATCTACTTTGTACCCAAAAGGAGAGGGATGTGTTGTGCTTTTACCTTATCCATAGCCCAGCTGTATGCAGCTGTGGTATCACATATGTTCTGGAGGTGTTTGTTTTATCTGAACAGGAGACAGGGAAAAAAAGAAAAACATCAGACAGACAAACAAAGCCAGGGAAAATATAGTACCCCAGGAAAAATATTTGTCATATACTCCTCAGTTGTACAGAAATAGACTTATTTCCCTCAAGATTTAAAAGTAATTCTCATTTTGCCAGCCCACGTGTTTATGACATTTTTAATGAAATCTTAAGTGCAGAAAGAACAGTACCTCCCGACAAAAAGGTATCTACAAATCCAACACAGGTTACCGATAATGACCAAAAAATGACAAAACTCTTTGAGCATATTATCCACTGATATAAGACAGAGGATATTCCTAGATGCAAAAACCACCTTATGATTCATAAACTCTACGGAGCATCCCAGAACAAGTAGGGCATTGAATAATTTAAAACAAATACATGTTCTCTGTTAAAAGAGCTGTGTTTCTATTGGCCTATAGTTTTGGAAGTTATGAATAAGAAAATTTTCATGGAAGATCATGGTCATTAAGACACATTTAATTTATTCAAAGAAAATTAATTCTACTTTATGAACTGCATTTGTATTGATTCCCTTAGACAAGGGCTGAAAGAACAGGAAGGATATTCTGGTGATAACGAGTCATTTTATCACCTCTAAACAACTCCACTTTATTAGGCAACAGAGATAGCTTATTCTAAAGAACTTGGAGAGGACCAGTTCTTCCTTCAACACAAACTTCCTGCTCAGATTAATTCAGGACAATTTGCAGCTTCAAAGGGCACCTGCTGAAAGGAAGGCTTAGTGGGACTGGAATGAATGAGCCCAGGCTGATACCTGCCAGGTAGCCTGCAACCAGATTAGTTGAAATCAAATTCTTAAATAAGCCAAACTGTAGCCTAAACAGCTATCGCTGTGTAGTGGTTTTTGCTGAGACACTGACATGACAATAATGGGGGTTTTTAGCTATTTCCTTTGCCACAGTTACCACCTTGGGAACAACTACTGTGAACCCAAAATACCAACAGACTATGCTGAAACTCCTAACCGACTATTTTGGGGGATTCAAGAGAAAGCTTGATTTTGTTCCTCTAACCTGCGCTCAGAACTGAGTGTCGACTGGTGTCGTGCTTTCTGTATCTTTTCCTTCCCTGAACAATGAAACAGGATTGATCAGTTGTGAGGTGATGGGAAAGGTAGAAGCCCCTCCCAAGCGCACGTAGATTACACGTCTCAACTTTCCAGGAAGAATGTTAGAAATATTCACAAGATTTTGGCCAAAATCTGCCTCTGAGCCTAAAACTGAATTCCTCAATCTCCTGTATGACTCAGTGCAACAACCTGAATTTTTAGCATACTTAAGTAGAATGTCCATTAACAAAGATGGAATTTTTGCCAGGGAGGATTGTGACACTAACATTGCACTTATCCAGACCCAGAATATAT
>NW_010422801.1:3527-22229 GCF_000710305.1 Buceros rhinoceros silvestris | reverse complement strand
TATATATATAAATAATATAATACATATAATTCTACGATTCTATGTTACTAATATTTCTGTAGTGGGAAAGAAAACCACTAGTTTTTTGTCATCACAGAAGGCCATTGGTCAATATTTCTATTATCTTGCTACGCTTTTGATCTCCTCTACCTCCCACTGGCCCTATGCTCAGCTGTTGAGTGACAAGAAGGTCCAGACTTGTAGCTGGGTCCTGACTGTGGTATTGCCTTGCTCTTGCAGCTTAAAGCGGTGACAATTTGCTCTGAGCCACAATACATGTCAAGGCAGTGACAGGAAGGAGGAGTCAAAAAAGCCAGGTTAAGTGTTGCCCGGAAACCCTTGTGTATTGCCAGTGGCAGATGATAAGATAAAACATGTGTGTGCTCCCCTACCTCACTTTTCAGCCATTCAATAGGCTTTCTCAAACACTCATCTTTGGAAATACGCACTGCAGGAAGAGAATGTATTGCTGGAAACTCTTTCCTACCACTACTCCTGGAGGGCTTATAGAGAATGCTGCTCTCTCTCCCTTCCTCCCTCCCCGCCCCTCTCTCCTTCTTTCTTTCCTTCCTTTCCTTTCTTCTCACCCCCTTCCCTTTCACAACATATCATACAACAGCTTGGGTTTTGATATCTTAGCTTCTCCTGACTTAGCTTCATACATTTGGAGCCAAAGTGACAACCAGGCTGGCTCTAGCAGGCAGAAGGACGGCTTTCTTCCCTCTGCCAACTGTCTGAAGCATCCCAAGAGGAGTGGGAAGTGGGCAGGACATGTCAGCAACCCCCTGGGCTACACTATTCTCATCTGCTTTGCTTCTTGGAGTTTCTCCCCGATGTTTTAGAGGCTGAAATTAAAAATGGACATGCCAACCACCACCTTTTACCCAAACATTATGTGAAGAACAAAGCTGGTGTGAAAAAGTTGAAGGAAAAAGATGAAGATGGAGTTCTGTGGAAATGCCATATCTGGACTCTGTCACCGGGGCACATCCTCTTTCTCCCTGTCCCATAACAAGAGAGAGCTTCTCTGTTTGGACCATTGCTTTGGCTGAGGGAAACGTCTTTCTTACTCTCATGACAGTGTCACTGGGAGGTCTGCAGAAAGATGGTAGGACTGACTGCAGATGGCACTGGTGCAAGCACAAAGCATGCTGGGACACATCCATACATACTGGTGACCAACAGCAGCATGGAAGAGCTGCTAGAAAGCAGCCTGGCAGAAAAAGTTCTAGGGTCCTGGTAGATACCGAGTTGACCAGGAGCCAGCAAGGTGCCCTTGCCCGAAGGCACTGGGTTGCACTGGGCAAAGCCTTGCCAGCAGCTGGAGGAAGGTGACCCTTCCTCTTGGCTCTGCACTGGTGAGGCCATACGTGCAGTGCTGTGCCCAGATTTGGGCTCTCCAGTATAAGAGAGACAAGGACACACCAGGGAAAGCCCCTCAAGTGCCTGGAGGTTCCCCAGTTTGACCACTGGGCATGCTGTGTTGACATGCACTGGCTCATCAACAGCCCCAATGCCTGCAGGGATGGCACTGTGCCAGAACAGAGTGGCACTGGGGAGAGCCAAGCTCTTGCCCAGCAGCACTACCCAGCACCTTGGCAGCCTCACTTGGGTCTGCAGTGTCTTGAGCCCCACATGCAGCTTCTCCTGGATTTGGCGGGATGGCCCAGCCGAACTGATGCCATGGATCCAGGTATGCTTCCCCATGGTTCAGGGACATGCTGGCAGGCACAGCAACTGCCTTTCTCTTGTGCATCACTATCAACTCCACAATGACGAACTTGCCCCCTTGCAACAGTATGTGCCTGTTCCAGCATCACCTGAGCTGCTACCATGGCAGTGCATGTGGGTGACTCAGGGCCATGCAATAAAGAAGCAGGACCTCCTTCTCTTCAGGGATGCCTTGATCATTGCCAAGCCCAGGTAAGTCTCACAGACCCCACCTGCCTTTCCTCCCAAAGCCTGACTTTGGCACCATGGCAAGTGACACCCAAAGAGCAACCCCGAGCTCCTGGTAACCTGGTGCTGGATGCATCAATGGCTGTACCCATGGCAGGCAGATGCTTGAGGGGAGCCACTGGGTTTGACCACATTCAGGTCACTCCCTGTAGCTCCTCTCTGCAGGCATGGCAGTGCCCCATGCCTAAAGCTCTGCCTGGCCCTGGGCCAGCTTCAGGTGCTGACCAGTAGGAAGGGGATAGCTGGAGATGACTCTGAGGAGCAGGAAGGCAAGTCCACCAACTCCAAGGTGGAGGCAAGTGGTGGGAGGCAAGTCCACCAACTGAGAGGGGCTGCTCAGTGAGGGCAGCTTAGTGCTTGTAGGATGGTGCACAGCAGTGGCCACCTCCCATCCCCTCTGGCAGCCAAGGTGGACTTGGCCACTCGGCTGGTGAGTTTAGAGAAGATGGGGGAAGGGTGACTCTTCTTTCCTCCTCTTGGAGGTGGGCAGTCATGCTGCACTGGGGCTGCTGCTGCTGCTACCCTTCCTTCAGAGAACATCCATCCCACCACTCTGTGTCAGGAGCGAGCTGATCCCCTGGGGCCCTTGTGCCCAAATGACACCTCTCCCATGTGCTCGGCAGTGGGAGGACAGTGCTGAGATGGGATTGCTTGCTCTTTGCTCTTTTCTCCTTGGCACCAGGTGGGACCTGCGGGAGGAAGTGGCTGCCCTCACCCTTTGTGCAGTGAGGGACTTGGCTGCTGCAGAGGCACTCGGACCATCAGGCTCTGGCATCAGGGAGGGTCTTTTTGCTGGCCCCAGCAGCTCTCTGCAGCCAAGATGGCACAGTGCCCCGGTCCTTCCAGGTAAGCAAGCCTGGCCAGGGGGTCCCCATCCCACTGGCTCCTCAGGAGAGATGGTCTGCAGTAGAGGGACCCCAGGTGGGTCTCGGTGACAAAGCCAACTCCTCCCCACATCTTCCACCTCTAGCCATGCCTCCATCCTGCCCAAGTGAAAGCAGATATGTCCACGCTCACTCTTGCACCTGAGGAAGGTTCATCCGTCCCAGAGCCTCTCTCCATCCAATCAACTCTCATCCTCCATACCCTGAAAGACTTGCTGCCTCTCCTACATGAGCAGACACCATCCACAGAGGGTGTCTGCCAGCTGGTGGCCAGCGAGCACACCTCCCAGGAGCTCTGGATGGCCCTTGACAGAAGAACAGAGGTCCACCTCGAAAGCCAGCGCACATACCTGATGGCCATCATTTTGAAGGAGAACCCTGCTGACCTGGAGCCCAGCAGCTCCCAGCAATGTTGGCACTGATGGGCACCTGCAGGAGCAGGAGCTGAAACCCAGCGAGCTGTTAATGAGCCAGAGTGCCAGGGATCCTGCCTGTGCTCCTCGCAGCCTCACCCAGAGCCCTTGGCATCACAGGACTTCCTCTGTAACATGGCCTCCAAACTCCTTGAGGCAGAGATGTACGAGTGGATGAGTGCCCTGCAGAAGACCAGCAGGCAGGAGAGACTGGCAGGACTGAAAAAGTAAGTGTGGCAAACAGGGATTGTCAGAGTCCAGGGCTTGCCTACAAAGTGATGGCCTCCTCAAAAAAGCTGTTTTTGCCAGCCAGCTCTTGCTACTGTGGGGTGGGGTTTTGGGGGAAAGTGGCATAGAAAAGCATTTCTCTCCTTGGAGCTATTCCTGAAGGTATTTGGAGTTCCTCCACAAAGAGACTTTGGCCAGAAGGGAGGGAGAGAGCTGGCTATATCTCAGCAAAGGCAGTTCTTCTGCTGTGGACCACGTGTAGTCAGGGAGCCTTCCTTCAGGTGGGCTTGGGTGAGACCAGCCTGGAAGACCTGTGTTGACAATGCCTAGTTTATTAATATTGTGTTCCTGCTCCCTCAGAGTGGCCAGCAAGTTGCCCAAGGCCAACCTTCTGCTCCTCAAGAGCTTGCTGGCCCTGCTGCAAAACATAGCAGAAACACAGCCACCAGGAGGATGACTGCTGGCAACCTGGCCATCTGTGTGAGGCCAAACCTCCTGAGCCCATCTGAGGGGCACACACTGCCCTTGGACATCTTGCTGCAGGTGACAGGGAAGGTACGCTGTGTTTACCAGCCAGCTACAGCTTTCCAGGACCACCTGAGCTTTGCTGTTCAGAGGTACCTGGCTGCCTTCTTCCTTCAGCAAACCCTCAAGGGGGAGCTGCGAGGAAGAGCAGCCCCACCTAGGTGGAAATCAATGGTTTTCTGTGTGCAGGTGTCACAATGCTCCTCATTGAGCACCATGGGGAACAGCCTGGGGAGGAGACTGGGCATGATGATGCATCAGCTGAAGAGTCACCAGCACCAGGGATGGAAGCAGAAGCAGCAGAGGTATGTCAAAGCCACAGACAGCATGACAACAAAAGCCTCCCCCCTCAGAAGGTGGGACTGTTGACACATGGACAAGGTAGGTCATCCACTAGCCTGCAGCTCTGCAGAAGTTCAGAGTAATGCTGGTGCAGACTGGCCACTGCACTTTGTGCACTGATACCACTAGAAGGGACTCAGCTGGGCTAAACAAACCCATCCAAGGGATCTGCCTTTCACAGCTAAGGTAGTTATTGGGCAGGTAGGTCCTTGCCACCTGTTAACTTCCACATTCCCTTGCAGGAAAGCAAACACCCAAAATGTTCATCTGGGGAGAAAAGGTAAAATGAGCTTCCTCTGATTAAGAGTAGAATTGGTTTAGATTTGTCATGGTTTTACCTGTCTAACAATACTATTGAATGGAAAGATGTCCAGGCTCTTCATGAGAAAACAGAAAGAGAAAACCAACCTGTAATGGGGGGAGCAATAGGCAACCTGGTGGGGAGAGGAGAAAGCTGGAAACAGAACTTTCAGGGATGGGCAACTGAGGAAATCCAAGCAGGCAAGAAGAACAAGGATCTCAGTGTGGCGGACTCTGCTGTCCATCTTTCAAAGCTCTGAACGCTGCTCTGAGGATAGGAAACATTTCTGAGGTGCACAAAGATGGCCCCAGACAGGAAGCATGCACCTGCCCTTGCATGTATGTCAGGAGAAACATACCACTCCAACTTTGGCAGTTTTCATTTGGCACTGACTGAAGTTCTGCTTGTGCAAGGCTGAGCAGACATCCCAGCAAGGTCACAAGACTCACAACTTCGAGCTCTTTGACCTACTACCTACAGGAAGAGGCAACATCTCACTTTTCTGTTCCTGTCAGCTGGCAATCCTAGCACTGACTGATGGTGTCTGAATCCCAAAGACACAGCAAGGAGTTGTTCCAAGTAGGTGTAGACACTGAGATATTGGCACTTCCTAAAAAACTCACATCTCACCTGAGGTAACTGAGGGAATTAAAAACCAACGAAACAATCAAAAAGAAGCATGTTTTGCCTTCAAACCTGGGTTTCCATCAGGGGACACTGCTGCTGAGGTTTTGGAGAGGACCACTTCACAGCTTCCCCGGGGCTCCCTGCCAAGCCCTACTGCCTGGCAAAGGGACGCTGCACATCTCGGTGAACTCATCATGCTCCAAGGGTATCACATATGTTGAGAAGGGGCCAAAGCAATGCTGTAGTTCCCACCAGTAAGAGTTCTCTTTCCCATGCTGGGAGTGACCCCTTTCTCATTTGACTTCCGAAAGATCAGGGGATGAAGTCATGTCTGTTCCTTCCCTCACAGTTTCATCATCACATTCTGACTCTGTTTGTGTAGGTGCCGATTTATTTTTGATTCTTGGATTCCCAGGATGAGCTCTGACACCTGGGCTTTCAGGGGCATGATGCAGCACCACCTCAACTGAGGTGAGGAGAGAGGCACCAGGCCCTTCTGCTCTGGCCAGCAGATTTCCCTCACATACCACTAAGCCAGAGCAGCCCCTTACCTCCCTCAGACCCATTGCGGCCCTCACAAGGAGGCCTTGTTGGCTCACTCATCAGCTCCATGAGCAAATGCCCACCAGCTGGCACATCTCTCCAGGTAGGGAGCTGGCACGTGAACTTCAGATTATATGAAACATGTTATGCTTGGCAGTGCATAGCATCTGAGAGAAACACAAGAGATAAGCTGGACAGCATGTTCCGTACTATAAAATCCTCCAGGTTTTATTTACAACTTCTCATTCTTGGCAGACATGCTGAACAACTTGCTCAGTACACAAAGGAAGCACCTCTTGCTGCTTTTTTGTCAGTCGAAGTACCTGTCTGCAGCAACAGCAGGATACCCTTTCCAACAATCCTGCATTACTGTGCATTTTAGAAACAAAGTTTTGCATATACTTCATATTTTTGAGGGTACATGTTATAGTATAATCTGCAAATGTAGAGCCTTAGCTCCCTTTCCTCTCCTCAAGCCAATATAGATACAGTGATAAGTGCTCTGGTTTCGTGGCTTTGCAATTGAGAAGGCAGTCATTTCATCTTCTTTGAGCACACACTTCCAGTAATTAAATTTTATTTCACAAGACTAGTCTTAGAGTGACTTTTCAGCTATATTAGTAAAAAAGCATAAAGAATGACAAAAGTTATAACTCCTGCCTTGCCATCTGCATCCTGCAATGTGCAAAATGGAAAAGAAAGTATATTGTCAGACTCTATGGATTAGGAAAGAAATGACAGAAAATTATTAATGGAGGCAAAAGAAGAATGGTAGCTTGTCACACAACTTACTTGACACTTCTGAGGGTGTGTCAAGAAGGTGGATAATGCCAGCAGAGCTGCATTGTTATTATTTGTACAGGAATGAAGCACTGCACCTTTAAAAACTTGAAATAAACACCAGAAAAGTATTGGCCTGCTATTGGAATACAGCTACATATAGTATATGCCTGTTAAGGTTGGGAAGTCAAGAGAAAATAAATTCTAGAAGAAAATGCAGACAGGCAGCAGGCAGGAGCATTGAATTACTCCTCTGCAATTTTATTTACAACTTGATTCTTGGCAGAGAGATGCTGAACCAACTTGCTTAGTACCTGAAGAGAGCACCCATTGCTGCTTTTTGGCCAGTCCAAGTACTTGTCTGCAGCACAGAGCAGAATACTCTTTCTTATGATCCTTGCCCAGAGGAGAGCCACAAAAATGAACAGATTGCTGGAACATTCTCCTTTGAGAACAGGCTGAGAGAGTTGGTGTTGTTCAGCCTGGAGAAGAGAAGGCTCTGGGAAGACCTTATAGCAGCCTTTCCTGTACTTAAAGGGGGCTTACAAGAAAGATGGGGACAAGTCTTTTTAGCAGGGCTTGTTGTGACAGGACAAGGGGTGATGGTTTTAAACTAAGAGAGGGGAGATTTAGACTAGATATAGGAAGAAATATTTTACAATGAGAGTGGTGAAATGCTGGCACTGGTTGCCCTAAGAAGTAATAGATGCCCCATCCCTGGAAACATTCAAGGTCAGGTTGAACAGGGCTCTGGGCAACCTGATCTAGTTGAAGATGTCACTGCTTATTGCAGGTAGTATTGGACTAGAAGACCTCTGAAGATCCCTTCCAACCCAAACCATTCTATGATGATTCTATATACCAAGCAGCAGTTTTGAGGACAAGTTTATAATTTCAGAGTTTCCTGTTAAATGTGAAGGACCAGATCTAGACAAGAATGCTAGAAAAAAAAATGTAAAAAAGGTTTTAATGGAACAATGTTTTATTACTACCAGATGTTACCAAGCCAGCATGTGAAGAAAGGTTAAATTCAGGAATTCTGTTGCTGCCTTAATGGTCCAGTGGGTAGAATGCACTTATTTTTAACTGAAAGGACTTCAGACACTGTGGGGACAAGGATAGTATATGAATATACACAGAATTAGAAGTAAAAAATTTTTTTTTACCTGAATAATTTGAAAAATAAATAAGATTACTGAAAGCTCTTACAAATACTATGGCACAAATTTTGGCCAGGAAGGAAGGAAATTCTCATCCTCCTGATGTATTTTTATGACTACGACTTTTACAGGAGCATGGAGCATTAAAAAGCTATTGTCACAGCGTCGGTAGATTTGCTGACCTAAAATAGAATAGGATTTCATTTATAAAATAGAGGGATGTCTGGGCACCTTTCAACAACCTGCAGAGACAACAAAGTCACACTGATGTATATTGGTGAATGATGGGTAGAAAGAGAAAAAAAAAAAAAGATGAAGTTAGGGGGAGATTTGTTGTCTGAGGCAGTGATGGAGTTGGGATAGGGTGGACTGCAGAGTTAGAAGAAAAGGACACCACAGCACAGCGTAGTGGCCAATATTCTGGTTTGAGACTCCTTCACCTTCTGCTGAGTTCTCTTATATTTTATACACAGAAGGGTCTATGGGTCATAGTACTCTAGGATATGTTAGAAACCAAACACCCACATTAGTTAGAAAACAGATACATGCAACAGCACAACATTCCTTGACCTAATGTTACTACACTGCTCATCTCTAACAGAACCATTCACGTCCTCCAGACCACTGGCCCGGACGACTGCAATGCTGCTTTTATGGTACCATACAGAGAGAACATTGTGGTCCTTTAAGAAAACTACCACTGCAAATTATTTTGTGATGAAATTCAAGGCAGCAAATCCGATTAGCCAATCTGTTGTTGATCTAGGCTGTTGAGCAGACCCTTTCAGCTATGCCCATCTCATTTTCTGCCTTCTCCCTTTGTTCCAATAATTCAGTTATTCAATAAGAAATTTGCAGGTACAACTGCTATGCTATCGCTATGATTGTAGAAGCAATCTTTCTTTTCTAGCTTGATCACATTCTCCCTTTGCTCTACTGTCTTCTACACAGCTGCAAGAGTACAAATAAGCAAAAAAACCAAGATGTGTTTCACAGTAACAATTTCATTTGAGGACTGCTTTCTATCTCTATGTGAATGAAAATGAAAAGTGAATATAATTGAGTATGTTTTAGTCTATAGAAAAGTGAGTCCCCAAAATAACACAGGGGATCATTTTCCAATTGATATAGTAAGTCAGAGCCAGAGGAAAGACAGGATCTCACATGCAAACATTCATACAACTCAGAGAGGCTGATTTTCCAAAAGTAGTTTCTCTGTATTTCTGCAAAATCGAATGAACAACAGCAACAAAAAGATAAGGTCTTTTGTTTTCTCTCAAATTGAATTCTTGCAATAACTAGCCGTTTTTGAAAGTCTTACCACAGATTTCTATCGCAGTGGTTAGGTAACACTCTCTCCCTCCAAACATGCATTCCACTGCGGCATATGAGAGGCAGGCGAAGATATAAGAGCATATGTTGTAAAGGATACAGCTGTTGGGCATGTAAAGGTAGAGGCATTTTCTTGTGATCTCAGGAGTAGTACCAACATTGCTCACTGGAATATAAACAGATATCTTCTGTAATAATAATAAAAGTTCAAGATGTTTCTATTCTAAAAAAACCCAAATATGCAAGATGGAATTTCCTCATGTATGACAGCTGGTGAAATAACCACTGACCTCTTCCGTTGCCATGCAGCACAGAACACATCAAAAAGGTCCAAGGGCACAGTCCTTGTACAACCAGTTCCTGAAGCAGCAGGATCAAGGCAAGGACCAATGGTCAAACTGAGCTTCACCATCATTTCTCCTGTTAAAGCAATTGGCTAGCAAAGCACCATGGCATCATCCTTACTAACTCCATTCACAACAGCCCAGCAAAATACCAGAGAGAGAAGTTTGCAGCAGTACTTTAGCTAACATAAAAAAACTATCTCCCACCCCCAAACAAAGCACTTTGCAACCTCAGGGTCTTTCATAATGTAAATATGCCACAGACAGTACCACTGCAAATGCATTTTTAAAGAATAATACAGCTCTGGTTTTGCAGCAAAGATGACTCTGGCAAGTAATTTAGAGTTCCTGCAGTGCTCTATAGTCTATGTCCCTCTTAAGTACTAGCAATATAACATGTTCGTTCTTTCCTGTGTTTCTGTTTACTGAAAGTGAAGAGTTTCTAATATAGCAGCTATTAGAGAGCTGTAAATAATACAATATATATTCTAGGAGGTCACATTTTACCACTGACCTAGAGCAATACTAAGTTGAATAAAATTTTTTTTTTTACTATGAATCATGATATTGTTTCACAGTAGTGAGGGTCAGTTTTATACTCTCAGCTGTGTAAAAATGCTTTTTTGTAGTTATTTGGTTTGTGGGTTTGGTTGGTGGGGTTTTTTTTTCTTTTTTTTAAAGACATTAGGAAGTCTCAAAAGCTCTAAAAGAAATGGACAGTAGCTTAGCTATTCAAGACTGACCAGCTGATCTTCAAGACTGGAATCAGAAAGGCACCAAGATCAAGGCATCCATGTTGGACTCAAGACTTCCTGAAGATACAAGGATGCCACATCTTTTATTTCAGAGGAGGACTGGCAGTTAACATTCAAAGCAAAACCTCTAATAGGTGTGTTCTTTCACATTACCTAAAACTGAAGGCAGAAGATGACCTTGCCTTAGGACATGAATAACTTTCTTTTCTTCTAAGATGAAAATAAAAATAGTATTGCCAGCTCTTCTTTCCAGAACGGAACAGTAACTGCTGAAATCCTTCCCGGTCTACACATGTGAAATAAAGTAGGTCAGGAAGCAGTCAATGGTAAAGCCTTTCAGAAAAGCAACTAGCAAATGAAAGACGTGGGAAGGAAAGAAGTGAGCCTGTAATTTCTCATCCACACAGCATTCCAAACGTGTAGGTTGCTGTTTAAGGTAGCACCGAGACAAGCAGCTACTTAGGAACCATCTGCACAGCCATGTCCCTTTTGAAGATTGGTCCTCAGATCAAAATCAAAGACAGGAAAACTGAAATAGCTGCTCACAGAATCAAGACTTCATTCTACTTCAGGCTCTTGCATTCTCCTTCAGCCAACGCGTAAGAGAAAGGGCAAAAGTATGAAGGACTCGTGCAAGTGGCTCTCACTTTGTGCTCCCTCATGGGTACATCAAAGTAGATCATCACAGCTACCTTCCTGCTTACTGGTTTTAGGTGCTGGCTGCAACTAGCTGATCTGAGCTGCATCCCACCACCATGCTGCACCTTTCCATCAGGTAAACAGAAGAGCCTGTGTCACTGCACTTCAGCTACAGATTTACAATCCAATGGGATCCTTTTAAAGAGCACATTGTCCTTCTAAGGGAGACCATGATCCCACTACTCTAATACAATTTTCCATTTATGATTGTACTTGTCTCGACTTCCATCAGCCTGGACAAACCTTAGAGTGTCACTAGGGCCTGCTGCGTGAGGAGCTTGCTGATGGCCAGGATATCTTGCTGGAGAGTGATTAGATTTATCCACAGAAAAGTAGTTCTGCAGCAAGGAGAGAACCTTCCCTTTGTTCATTCACATCACATGGTGACTGAAAAAAAGAAAATTATGTTACCTGGGTTGTCACTTCCTCAGCCTACACAAGTGCAAGATTCCCCAGTCATTACCACATCCTAAATCTCCGCCTCTGAAAAGAGTTTTGTTTTTATTTTTCCCATAAAGAAAAGACATACACTTCCCCTACTCTGCAGCATCTTACATTACAAAGCAGTTTGGGGGAAGTTCTAGCATCCTTTCTCAATCCATGCAAACTTTTCTTTTGGATTCAAACTTCCTTTGAAGGCTTCCTTTTTTTTTTTCTTTTAAGAAAAACAGTATTTAAAGAACCAAATAAAAATCCCACAATCCTTTCAGATTAATACTTTCAAAGCTGGCCAAAGTCCAATTAGATTTAGAGACTCATTTGCTGCCCTTCTTTGCATCTAGGAAATACAGAGAAGCTCCACTAATACCAAGAGATTTCTTCTGAAAATAAACAAATGTCATTCGGTCACAAGGCCTCATTTTATTTTGTGCATGTCTCTGCTATTTATGGCCCCTTCCAGACTGCCTACCAAAATTATCCATTGGAGCAGCATGGGTATTAAATTCCTGAGCGTTTCCGTGTTCCCCAAATCCTGCCAGATGAGAAAAACTCGCAGCACACAGGCAAAATAAAAGCCAAGTACAAAGCACACATCTGGCAGCTCACAGGAAAACTCAGCTTCCTGTGTTGCTATTCTTGTGTCCTCCTTGGACAGTAATTTCCAGATTAAGTAGCCACTACATCAAAATTACAACCAGTTCTAAGAGATCAGGAAAATAATAGGCTTAATTGATATTTTTTTGTTCAGTGAGTGCTACAGTGCTAGTAACCAGAATACCTGTGATCTCTCTTGGTGCTGTCTTGATCTTGGATGTAACCCTTCCCATTGTGCTGATAACTCCTCCACACTATTTGGACTGCAAGCCCTCTTCTAAGATGATCCCATCCCACGACAAATTTGCACAGGATCCAGTCCAGCAGAACTCTGTCTCTGCAAAATGCTGACAATCGCCCCTGTTACTGAAGAACTTAAGAAACTGCTCTCAAGGTGCCTAAGTCAACTTCATGCTCCTGATGATGACAGAGTAGAAGAACAGAGGTATTATTGTTTAGTACACAAGAGTGGAAGGCTGGGCTGAAACAAGAAGATGGGATCCTAGCAGGCTTCCCACAGGAGACATACTCTGCTTAAGTTACAGTCCTCCAGTATCTCCCACTCAGCAGGCATGATGGGGGATGAAAGAAGGCTTAAGAAGGAAGGAAAGAACGAATGGGGGTCAAGAAAGTTGAGCAGAGTCTCTCATGTTGAACGCATGAGATTTAACAAGTGTCAGCATGGTTAGCAGGTTACATGACACCAGATGCTGTAAAATTACGACTATTGTTTTCACCAGCTTAGGCCAATATGACTCGATTGAATGCGTATCTCAGGCTGAGGACCTGACCTCACCTTACCTAACCAGACCAGGAAAAGAGTGTGAGAAGAATGTAACTCTCAAAGAATGAATTTACTTTGTGGATTTAAATTCATGACACAGGCACATCTCTGCACACACAGGAATTCAGTGCAGCTGATTCCTCACTTTCTCAAATTGTATATGGTGCATCTGCACTTATATAAGGCAAGTATCAGTGGAAATAAGAAGAACCAAACCGGTGATGTTCCTTTTACAGTTGTATTTCTTTTTGCTGACTTCCTTGAAAGCAAAGCGGCTCTGTCGGATTATGGGCTCTGGACTCAGAAGCTGAATAAACAGGCAGCGAATAGGCTCAGGCTGGTGGGCAGTCAGTGGTTGCCATCTGGTGGCTAATGTAAATAGTACAGGAAAATGAGGAATACTCCCATCTCTCCATCATGCTCTCTTAATAGCACTTTTAAAGAAAATGGGCGTATTATCACTATTTTTTTTTTCAGCTTAGTAACATGCATAGGATATTCTAAGATTCATTACTTACATATGAAAGTTCTCAGAAATTTAATTCTTCTCTTTTACCTTTTTCTTCAAGAAATCTTCAGTTATTGTGTTCTTCACTCTCCTCATGTAACTTAGTCTCTGCAGACCAGCTCTCAAGACTTAAAGTAGATGCATGTAGAAGAGCAAGAGATTCTCATGTGGTCCTCATCCTTCATCTCGTAGCACACCAGCCCTACAGACATTGTCACCCTCACCACCCCATCACTAGGTCCTGTAGAATCTGGACAATATTTTTAGACAATAACAGATGGCACTGACTGGCTGATGTGTAGGAAGCTGATACTGAGCTGGCCAAGAGCATCAGAAGACTGACTGATACAACTCAAGGCTGCCGTTTATATTTTCAGAATACCAATATGAAAGCTTTCTATTCATTCTCCCCAGTTTCCCTGTTTCTGTGCTGTCTTTTCAACTAACTTGGGCTTGTTCCAACAGAACAACAGGTTGCTATTGGCAACATTTTTTTTCGAACCCCCCTCTGCAGGACCATCTAAAGGATTCACCCTGCGGGTTCAGAATATGGAGCACAAGGACTAAATGAAATGCTATAGTAAGTCAGACTGCCTTTGTTTTAGCTCCTCAGGTGAGGAAGAAATGATGACACCTTTTGGTAAAATAATCATATAAAACCTTCAGTCAGGTAGGTATGGTCACAGTGCCATATTTCACAGGCTTCCCTACAGATGCATAACACCAGTCCCATCTGAGGCTGTAGGTGCTCTTCTGACACAAATCAATAATATAGCATATGAAGTATCACATACGTTCTAGAGAAAACTAATGCAATTTTATTCAAATGATCACATTTACAGGTTTGGATGCAGGATATGCCCAACCTTTGCAGCTCCTTCTTAGCATCCATGGACAATCGCATAATTCTCATAAACAGATTTGTTTTAGTAGTCTATAAAAAACAAAATCTAAAATCTACATCATTTTCACTGACCATGGGCAGCTGCTAAAGGGGAAGAACCTGTGAGTTAAAGGCTGTACCGCTAAGAACTTGGCAGAGCTGAATGCCATGTCACCAGTAACACCCAGGCAGGACATACTCAAACAATCCCCATATGTAGCTACTGCCATACATCCCTTCACCTTGGTGTTCAGCTATGGAGGTGCAGGAAATGTGCTGGTTTGCAATTCTTGCATAGCAGCTGAAGCACACATGAGGAGATTTTTTTTTTTTTGTGATAATGACATTCAGCAATGAAAATGCACTAAGACATAAATGGGACCTGCCCTCTTGTGTCTGCCATTCACATACAAAGCAAAAAAAAAAAAAAAGTAGACAAGACAGGTCTCCTCAGAGTCATTAATTTCATCGGTCTCATACTTGGTGGTTGAAAGGCAGATGGTAATTTTAACTGAACCATAGCAGTGTTGGAATTAAGGTATCTCTTAACAAGAGAAGAAGGAAAGGCGTTTATAACAGAAGCAATTAATCTTGTAGTGACTGAGGGCAGAAGTGGACTCCACAGATCCAATTTCATTCACCCTGCAATCTGCCAGACTCTCATTTCAATCAATTTAGTTTAGTGTTTGCTTCAAGCTCCACTAGAATGACGCGTTTTTAACATAAAAAGCCCAGCAGAAGAGGGCTTTCCTGACATCGCTTGGTAGAACCGCCAACGTGACTGAATTCTTGAACTGAGTTTCTTTCTTCAAACAATAGCAAATTCACTGACTGAACATGGGGAAACAGATGTTAGCACTTCCTTTTCACATAGCGTTTCAGAGAACTGATGACTTCTCTTTAGAGGTCAGGGCAGGAGAAAACATTTTTTCCCCTTACACTGCAGGACTTCCACAGTTAGTTTAAAGACCTGTTTATTTCTTGCTTGCCTTTCTTCAGCTTCTGTCTCTAATCTGAACTCTGTCCTTTGCTCATAGTTTTGCTACAGCTGCATACCCTTTCATTGCTCTCTCAGTTGATTTTTTTATCAGGAGGTTGGTTGAGTGTACTTCAATTTGTCCTTCACACAGTGATCACACAAAGTTCAAGAGTCTGATTTACTTGTGTATCATTCCAACATCACACTGGTGCGATTTCTTTTTAAAGCGAATAGAGAGTGCAACTGCTTACTGTCTCTGTTACAGTATGCAGTACTGAAAACCAGTGAAGTATTTAGGTTTCTGTTTGGGGGACAGCTCATCTGAGCCACTGGGATATTTTTCAAAGAAACAGTCCTTGACATATGCAGACAAAAGGGGAGTGGGGGAGAACCCTCTCCACTTTTTACTGACAGCAGAAATTATGGTACAGTAAGTGTAACTTTCCTTGGTAGCTTTTTCCCCTACATGCACACAGTGGGTAACAACCTCTGTCAAAACAACTTGCCTCTGCAGTAGCAGCAGTTGCAAAGACCAAGAACTAGTTAGCTCATCAGACGAAAGCCAAGTTTAGATTTAAGGAATATTACAGGCTTTGGAATCAGGGAAATTATTGTAGTCTTGTGGTCAGGACACAGGGCTGAGAAATCAGAGACCTTCCTGTCTACTACAGTGACCTCAGACAAGTCAGAAAGACTTTCTACTTTAGATTCAGTGAGGATTAAAGGAAGTACCCTGCATAAAGTGTATCAAACCACCCAGCAGAAATGGTGCTATCTAACACTGAGTATTCTAACTTCTTTGTACAATAAAATAAATAAAGAGAAATAAAGAGAGTATGAAATCTCCAACCACAGAATTATCCTGAATAGGAAAAAAATTGAAACAGACATTATAAACTTCTGGAGCAAACATTTATTTCTTACATCTGACATCAAAAAATGCCACTGAGAATTATTAGCCTTTCATTTCTGAGAAAAAGAAATTCACAACAGGAAACTATTTAAAAAAATAAGCTTCATTCTTCGCATTACAATGCCATCACACAACAAACACAAATGTCCATAACACTGGTGCCTATTTTTAACTTGTTTTTAAAATTTAAAGACACTACGTCCTGTTCACCAACAGAATTGAAACAGATCCCTGCTTCTGTCTACACATACTGAATATCTTCTAGCTGTAACAGAAGATCCTAAAGAACAAACAGCCAGGAGCAGGCAAGATTGACAAAATGCAGATAACAGTGATAACCACAGCAACACCACTGTTCTGTAAAATTCAAAGAACACATATTGGCCAACCGTGACTCACCATCAGTAAAGAGGGGTATTTAACAGGCAATACAGTTTAAGTCTGTGTAGTTAAGCACAGAAAAACCCACTCTTATCCTTTACTTCCGTAGCATGCAAAACCTAGGACATTAGTAGGCTTCAGAGCACTCCAGTGCAGCTATGAGGAAAGCAAAAATGGTCAGGATGCTTGTCTTAAGGCAGTTGCAACATGACCACATCACAGTTTATTGATTTCTCAGAGCAGAAAGGCACATATTTTGGTATCAGCTATGCCCTAACACCTAAGGATTTTCATCTGTACCTCATTAATTCTGCTCCCTTCTCCTTGTTTTCCACATTGATAGAAGAACCACTAGATGAATCTGTGCTTGCTATGTGAGAAAGATCAATGCCCTGGGAAAACAAAAGCTGAAAACAGCCACAGAATAAACTGACTTTCTGTAATAACTTTTTCTCAATCCATAGAAAGATTCAAGGCAGTTCAGCCATCATGGAATTAATTCTGCAGGAATAAGAGGCCGGTTATGTTCTCAGGGTGATATTAACACAGGGCCGCTTGAGCTGATTTAACATTCTCCTGCCACAAAAGGGGCAGATACTCGCAGGATCACCTTTTCCCATGTCTGCAGCTTGTCTGACTCCCCCATGGGCCAATTCAACACCACAATCCAGCAGCAAACTGAAGTTGAGGGCCATAAATACTCTTCTGTGACCTATTGAGGAAGCCTAATGAATTAGTTCATAAGCAGTCCAGTGAGCATCTCAACTGGAAGAGAACTGACTTGTGAAGCCAACAGCAGGATTAGGAAGCAAAAGCTTTCTTATTCATTACGTGTAAATCAGTGCAGGCATCTTTGCCTTATACTTCTGCAGCTTGCAACATTGGAACTGAGATGATCTGTTACAATTCAGGTACCTCAAGTCTTTCCATCTGTAGTACAGACCCTTAGAGGCCTTTCATTCACAGTACCTTCCTCTTCCTTCTTTTACAATGTACTACCCCAAAATGCTGTTCTATTTGAATAACCAGACTCCCTTTTGGAAATAGATGGATATTCACCTCTATGGCTTCTGTGGATACTAAAGTGTTCCAGCATTTTATTAGCAAGCCCCTGAAGATGGGAGCATAATTATTTCTGACAGAGTATCTAATGTCACCATTCAAGACAGAAAGGAGTAAGAAGAGCACACCTGGGCAGGTATTTACTATGCCCAATGCACTGCCATTTTCACTAGGGCATAAGAATGGATTCCCTTGCAGAAATTTAAGAGCTGGGAGAGAGAAGCAAAGAGGATACAAAAGGAACTCAGAAGAGAATAGGAGGACAAAATGGATGAGCCATCACTGCAGAAAAGCAGCCCTGCCACTGCTGGGTTTTTTTATACTCACCAGAGTCTCAGCAGAAGGAATGTTATCACAGCAATGTAAATAATCCACAGATCTATTAAGTGCACAGCACAGGGACAAGGTACAAACCCAACACTGAAAGCTAATAAACTTGACTACCAAAAATTAAAATTGCGGAGGTGCTGTTTACACTGGTTTTTATCATTGCTCACTGCTTCGTGTAGGCACAGGGGCAGCATTCTGACTTCTTTATACAGAGGAATATATCTTATAGAGAGAAAGATAGTAAGAAATTTCAAATTTTGTTTCCCGTATGTAGGAATATGAGGCACCTCACAGAACGGGATGTTTCTGAAGGACTGCAGTGATGTGAAAATGAAATGTAGCATGATCTCTAAGCCTCTGAGAAAGTTTTATCTGTACAATTTCTATTGCAAATACAACGAGAAAAGTATATAGAAGGGGAAAGAAAAACAGAAGTTACAAACCTACTTATTATTCACATGCATTATATTACATGAGTAAAAAGTATAAAGCTCGTATTTTGAATAGTTTGGAAATATGAGGCTGGAATAAAGTGTAAGAAAATTTTTCTAGATGGAAAGTCTTCTAGGCTTCATTTCCTGCTCTTCTATTGGCACTTTACAAAAATACATCTAATTTAATTCACTCCTGAAGCATGTAACAATAACTTCTCTCAGAAACACTTCAAATTTAATTAGTGAGTGGTTCTATAGCATAATAGAGAATTGGAACTCATTAATTTCTTTACTTTTTTTGAAAACAAATTATTTAATCCTACAGAACCCCTGGGAGCTAGGCAAGGCTTTTCATTTCCCTATCTGTGTTGCAGATTTGTAACAGAGAAATGCAGACTTTAACATTTACAAAGCAGACAGCATATTAATGCACAAGCAGCTCTCCATTAAAATCACAGAATCATAAAAAATGTTAGAAGGGACCCCATGAGGTCAATTCAG